>NW_023186024.1:653-830 GCF_002007445.2 Ailuropoda melanoleuca | reverse complement strand
TCGGTTTCCTCATCTGCGAGTGGGAATCATGATTGCATGTGCTTCAGAGGACCGCTGTGAACACGAAACACAGTAATTTAAGTAAGTCTCTACCACGTTCTAGCAAGGAGCTCACTGACACCTTGAATGCAGCCTGTGGTACCCTGAAGAGAAGACCCCGCTGAGCCATGCCTGGAT
>NW_023186024.1:0-282 GCF_002007445.2 Ailuropoda melanoleuca | reverse complement strand
AGCCTGGAGCTGGGAGAAGAAGGTTCTCTGTCACATGTCACGCAAAGTTCTGGTTCACAACAGCCACGTTTCCATCTTGAAAACGTGGTGGGCTTGCTTCCTGAGCGGTAGCCATGGGACTCTGGGCTTCTGTTGTGTTCCTCCCCATTGGACCCCAGGGGCTGAAAAAATGGCATCTTTGGACATATGACTTATTCCTTTTAAAGACAGAGCACCTGGGTGGCTCAATCAGTTCAGCGTCTGACTCTTGATTTTGGCTCAGGTCATGATCTCATGATCTCA
>NW_023186023.1:0-1119 GCF_002007445.2 Ailuropoda melanoleuca | reverse complement strand
GAACAGTAATGGATGAAGGTATTTAAAAATATTATTTTGCACGTGCAGGGGAGGTAAAATAAATTTCTCTCTACCCTTCTAGGTTCTTGGCTGAGAACTCACCCCCCAGCCTCCAGCACTGTAATAAAAAGATAAAGTAGCAGGAGAAAAACAAACAGAACTTTAATAACATGAACATCTGCTGAATACACAAGAGATCCCAGGAAAACCGAGTAACTCCCTGAAATGGCCCACACCACCACCTTAAATACCATCTCCAACTTAAGACAAAAGAAAGATATTGGGTTGGGGGGTAGGGAGTCTGTTATGGGAGGTTACCAGGAAAAGCACAGTAAACAAGGTTAAGGTTGTTATGCAGGTTGAAGTTGTTGTTTTCCCCATTGCTAAGAGTTCCAGATTTGGTCATCCTTTTCTTCCTGGCACAGAGAGGCAGACATCTTTATAAACAGACATTTCCCTTATCAATGTAAATGTCTCTTACAAAAGGGTAACTTCTATTAGTTTTTCAGAGCTTCTCCTGGGTCTGCAGTTTCTTAAACATAATCAGCTCAAGATAACCCTTATGCCAAAGAGATTTTTTTGGTGGGGGCTAATTCTGCCCTTTGTAATATGCATTATATTTTTTTTGTCTACTTTTGAGGTGGCATATTATACTGGAAAGAAGGTTGGGTTTAGCAGTCAGAAGACAGAGTTTTAATCCTGTTCACTCTCTTCAGGACTCAGTTTCCTCATTTTATGTCCCTGGTTACCCTAGAAAATAAAATCCTATAGGTCCTAAAAAATACATATTAAAATAAATGAAATTTTAGATGGATAAATAGAAGCCCTTCTTATAAGTTGGATGATTTAAAGAACNTGGATGATTTAAAGAAGTTAAAAATTATGGAATACCTGTCCTGGAATATGTTTATGAAGAAAACAAACAACCATCAGTCCTGAATGGTATTGAGATAGTTGGAGAGAAATGGATAAATCTGAGAGTCCCTAGAGGTTTCCTCTAGATCCATATTCTTATGATCGTGTCCCCAGTGTAGTAGGTGAAATACAGCTTTAACACAGGAATTCTCATCATTGTAGAGCTTATTATCTATAGGTTCATGAAATTTTACTGCATTGCTA
>NW_023186022.1:7985-8698 GCF_002007445.2 Ailuropoda melanoleuca | reverse complement strand
CTGACCTTCCCCAACTACTACAAAACACTTCCAGTTTACAAAGGACAGCATTGAGAAAATCAATTTTGCCACGCCAAGTACAGAAGGCTAAATTATTGCTCAGTATTTGCTGCCCTTCCCTGTGCGGGGATGATTCTTCCTTGTCCTGGTGATGTCAGACTTGATCATTCACTTAGTAATGAAATGTGGCTGGGAGGAAGTATGCCCCTTCGGAGAAGATTCGGGACCATCACCTGGTCCTGCCATGTTGTCTTCTCCTTCTGCCTGCAGACAGAAATGTCCCAGGAAGAGGGCCACCCCTTTAGCCTAGGTTCTGGAAGGCTGAGCACATGAAACAGAGGTGGGGCTGACCCAGGATAGGCACAAAAAAAGAGCAAGAAATAACCCATTGTTGCAAGCAGCTGACATTTTCAGATGTTAGTACAGTAGAACTCAGCCTACCAGAATGAGTTTGACGATAGTTTTGCAATGATTGTTCATTTCCTCACACTCTATGCTGTTATTAACCATGTAAATAAAGAACTGATATTGCCTTAACAGTGAACAAGGTCTCCACTCTCCACACTTGAATGGAGACTAACTGGTCCGGTAATGGCAAAGGCCAACATATTTCAGCCAAGTCAAGGACCCCTCCCCCTACTCCCAACATCTGAAGAAAAAGCAAATGCCCCAGGCAAGATAAAAGCAGACAGACATCCAGAGAACTGGCTTTC
>NW_023186022.1:0-383 GCF_002007445.2 Ailuropoda melanoleuca | reverse complement strand
AATGTGATTTGGCCATATGGGTTTTCCTTTTTTATTTTTGTTTTTCCAGTCTTAACTAAAACTTAAAAATTGAGGCACTTCTAATAGATAAAGGATTCAGTATTCCTTCAGGCTCCTGCCTCTTCCACAGTTCTTCCCAGGGACAGCTCTTAGTGCAGCTGGCAATGACACACACCACAGGCATGCTTTATAAAACTGGCCCAGCTATGTCCCTTCAAAATGAAGTTCACTGTAGGGAGTGAGCTCAGCACAGTCCATCCCTGGGGCTGTAACACAGGCTATCTTGTACTTTAACATCTCAAACGGACTATTAAAACTGCACCTTAACAAGCACACTGAAAAGAAAGCATCATTTGCCTCAGATTCAGCACTTTTAGTTGTTA
>NW_023186021.1:238-2783 GCF_002007445.2 Ailuropoda melanoleuca | reverse complement strand
TCAGATGTAGATACACCCAACGACAGCCTCATGATTTCTGCTGCCCTGAGGAGTGTCCAAAGTGGGCATTCGGTTCAGATAGAATCTGAAAGAGGTGCTGAGAGGTTCAGCTACACAACTGGCATCATGGACTCCCCTTGCTTGCCCTCTGGCCACCCTACTGGGAAGTAGATCTGGGGAACATGCAAAGAATAGATGTGGGCATTTGCAAAGAATCTGTTCACTAACACAGGAAGTTCCAACTGTCTGCAAAACTTGGATTCTGGATTGTGGATTTGAGAAATANAAATGCAAAAGGAATATGTGGGCCTCTTCTATGTCCAGGCTCTGCATTCTGACCAGTGGCTGAATTTGTTTTTTCTCTCCAATGGGTATGACCTCAGATGTAGATACACCCAACGACAGCCTCATGATTTCTGCTGCCCTGAGGAGTGTCCAAAGTGGGCATCCAGGTCAGATAGAATCCGAAAGGAAAGAGGTGCTGAGAGGTTCAGCTACACAATTGGCATCGTGGACTCCCCTTGGTTGCCCTCTGGCCACCCTACTGGGAAGTAGATCTGGGGAACATGCAAAGAATAGATGTGGGCATTTGCAAAGAATCTGTTCACTAACACAGGAAGTTCCAACTGCCTGCAAAACTTGGATTCTGGATTGTGGATGAGAAATAGAAAGCCCTCATTTATTTATTGGCACTGGGCCTAGGGCTGCTCTTTTCATGGACCCCAAATTCTACCTACTGGGGATCATCCTGGGTGTGGATATTTGAAACCTTTCATTTTCTAACGTCAGCATTGTGTCCTGGATGAATTCCTAACCTTGTGACCAGGTTTACCAAAGTAGTACTTGACCAAAGTAAAGGGGTTGTTTTATGCCATTATTTTCTGGGGCTTGATCTCACGAATCTGAGATCACAGCCTGAGCCAAAATTCAGAGTCCAAGGATTCACCAGGTTCCCTGACTACATACACTTTTTTTTTTTTTTTTTACCATTTATTGTATTTGCTTGGTTAAGTCCATGGCACTTGGTTTTGTTCTAAAAGGTTTCCTTCTTTATGTATATTTGGAGCCGGGTCCTTCCATTTCCATTGCTACTTTTCATGAACAGATCAAAATCCTGTGTCTATTGAGTGCCCATCCATGAGCCAGAACACACACTGAACCCTGCATTTTGGGGAGTATTTAAAATACTTCATTTAGAAAAGTACTAGTTGTATGTATTGCCCTCAACCCGTTCACTATTACAGAAATGCAGTGGTGAAAATACAGTGATATTTCCCCCCTCATTATTCAGGGAAGAGTCTGCTTTACATAAACATACTGACCAAGAAATTCACAAAGGTTGAGAGGTAACTAAGTATGTCCTCTCGGCTATACACAGAGAAAAATCAGGTAGTATGCATAGACGGCGAGAGAATGATATAATTTCATTAGTATATGCTTAGAGAAATATGATTTGAAGAATGGGATTTCTGTGAACACTGCTCTTCATTTCATCTGGGACCCATTTTAAACTTTGTTCTAGAAATGTCTGGTGACTCCAGAGGTTAGAATGGGTGGGGATGGTGTTTTAAATCAAGAATGGGACCTCTATTTATTCTCAGTCTGTTTTTCTTTTCCCTCTTCACCTTGAATTTTGGCTAGTGATGCTATTTGGGGGGGGTGGCAGGTCATCCCCCATCATGTCGTTTATTTAAAAAAAAAAGAGTGAGAATGTGTGAGACTGGGGTTCAACTTTCGAAACAAAGCGTTTACTCTCCCATGCCCCCCTTGTCTGTGAAGACAGGCCCCTGTCACACCAGAAGTTGGGCGCTGTGCAGCTGCATTGTCTCTGAAAGTTCTATGATGACAACGTCGCCATGGTGACTTGAGCCACACCTCTGCTGTCCTTTCCAGCTGGGACTCTTTGAGCGGACCCATTCCTGAAGTTAGGTGTTTGCTCTGCTGCTCCAACTCAGAGTGGGAAATTGCTGTGGTTCCTGCTGTGGTTCCTGCTGTGATGGTATGTTCCTAATGATCTTCTGAATGCTGTTTGCTAGGACTCAGTTCACTTTTTCTCAAACTATTTTTCTCATCGTTGAAAATTTCCTCTCTCCCAATTTCATCTACATATGTTTTATAGTTTAGTTTTATCCCTTGATTTCTACTGTTGGTGATTCTACTGAGCTAGCAGCTTTGGTCTTTGTCCTCCATGGAGAACAATGGACTACTTCCTATGAGATCCTGCACCCCTCACTTGTCACCCTAGGTTCTCAAGGGGGGGAAATACGGCAGTGTCTATGTTCGTTTAAGTTTTTTTAAGCATCCTAAATTCTATATTCACATTATGCATTTTTGAAATTTAGAGTGAACCCAGAAAGGTTGATATGGATGACATTTATCATTGTTTTCTCAGTGTCTTACAATGTCTGCCCTGTACCGTTCATCCCCAACGGGGTATGGATTTCAGGATTTTGGGGACATGTGGGTTCGTTCCTATCAATAGTTGCCCCAAAGAGATCCTCAGAATATGAGAGTCTACGTTTCAATTTATGACCCCCAAACACAC
>NW_023186021.1:0-198 GCF_002007445.2 Ailuropoda melanoleuca | reverse complement strand
GTTATCCAAAATGACATTTTCTAGAGATTTCAATGATATGCTACCACCCATCCCATTCAGCGCCCCAGACGTAAGTATGGTGACAATAGCATGACCTTTCTTTCTCGGTGACACAATGAATAGCCTCCCTTTAATGTCTGGTGAAAGATGGGTAACTGGTTAATGGATCGAGTTAATGAGTGATCGATAACCAAGTAC
>NW_023186020.1:1610-1747 GCF_002007445.2 Ailuropoda melanoleuca | reverse complement strand
AGAAGGGCGCTGAGTCCTCGAAAATCCTGAACCTTTTAATAAATGCTCCCTTACTTACGAGAGATGATGATATTTGATATTTCCCTGGACTGTTTGGTGTCTCAGAGACCACTATGGGGCACTCTCGTCAGGCTTCC
>NW_023186020.1:422-1110 GCF_002007445.2 Ailuropoda melanoleuca | reverse complement strand
TGATCGTTGATATTTCCCTGGAATGTGTGGTGTCTCAGAGACCACTATGGGGCACTCTCGTCAGGCTTCCATGAAAACTTTCCCTCAAATTAGCCGATTCACGAAGGGTGATGATAGTTCTAAGATAGTCCCCGTACGGTGTTGTTTCTGACTGACATGTTTTTGGCCTTTTCGTTCCATTGCCACCACCAGTTTTGATAGGATTTACCTAGGAATCAAGCATTTCTTTGGAAGCGGCAGTTTGCCAAATTGTTTTTCTCAGTGCTGTGGTCGTCGTGTTTCACTCAAGGTACCAAAACAACTTGATTCCTGTTCCAACTTCCTTAATGCCGATGTGTCCTCAAGGGCTTTATCCTCACACTTTATTTCTGGGTTGGAAGTGCTGGATACTTCCCAGGCCCATACACACAATGTGGAATCAGGGTCCACAGTGAATAGGCTGATGTTAGCTGGAGGTGTTTTCCTGGACGCTCTGCTTTATTACCAATAAGTAGGGCGCTGAGTCCTCGAAATTCCTGAACCTTTTCATTCATGCTCCCTTACTCATGAGAGATGATGATCGTTGATATTTCCCTGGACTGTGTGGTGTCTCAGAGACCACTATGGAGCACTCTCGTCAGGCTTCTGCGACCACTTTCACTCATGTTTCCCTATTCACGAAGGGTGATGATAGTGCTAAGACGGTCCC
>NW_023186020.1:0-175 GCF_002007445.2 Ailuropoda melanoleuca | reverse complement strand
GTTTCTTGGTTCTAAGGGCTGGATCCTCCCCATGCCCCTACACCCAATGTGGAATCGGGGTCCCCAGTGAAAAGGCTGCTGATCGCTGGAGGTGTTTCACTGGACCCTCTGCTTTATTACCAATGAGAAGGGCGCTGAGTCCTCGAAAATCCTGAATCTTTTCATTCATGCTCCC
>NW_023186019.1:0-3483 GCF_002007445.2 Ailuropoda melanoleuca | reverse complement strand
CCTTCAGAGTGTAGGGATAGAGGGTACATTCCTCAATCTCATAAAAGCCATCTATGAAAAGCCTACTGCAATTATCATTCTCAAATGGGAAAAGCTGGAAGCCTTTCCCTTAAGATCAGGAACACGAAAAAGATGCCCACTCTCACTGTAATTATTCAACATAATACTAGAAGTCCTTGCAACAGCAATCAGACAACAAAAAGAGACAAAAGTTATCCAAATCAGCAAAGAAGAAGTCAAACTGTCTCTTTTTGCAGATGACATGATACTCCATATGGAAAACCTGAAAGAATCCACCCCCAAACTACTAGAAGTTATAGAGCAATTCAGTAATATGACGGGATAAAAAATCAATGCTCAGAAATCAGTTGCATTTCTATACAAGAATAATGAGACTGAAGAAAGAGAAATTAGGGAATCCATCCCATTTACAATAGCACCAAAAACCATATGTTACCTTGGAATTAACTTAACCAGAGACGTAAAGGATCTTTATTCTAGAAACTATAAATCACTCTTGAAAGACATTGAGGAAGACACAAACAGATGGAAAAATATTCCATGCTCATGGATCGGAAGAATTAACATAGTTAAAATGTCCATGCTACCCAGAGCAATCTACACTTTCAATGCTATCCCGATCAAAATACCGAGGACATTTTTCAAAGAACTGGAACAAATAGTCCTTAAATTTGTATGGAAACAGAAAAGGCTCTGAATCTCCAAGGAAGTGTTGAAAAGGAAAAACAAAGCTAAGGGCATCACAATGCCAGATTTCAAGCTGTACTACCAAGCTGTGATCACAAAGACAGCACGGTACTGGCACAAAAACAGACACATAGAGGAATGGAAAAGATTAGAGAACCCAGAAATGGACCCTCGGCTCTTTGGGCAACTAAACTTTGATAAAGCAGGAAAAAACATCCAGTGGAAAAAAGACAGTCCCTTCAATAAATGGTGCTGGGAAAATTGGACAGCTACATGCAAAAGAATGAAACTTGACCACTCTCTCACACCATACACAAAAATAAAATCCGAATGGATGAAAGACCTTGATGTCAGTCAGGAATCCATCAAAATCCTAGAGAAGAACATAGGTAGGAACCTCTATGACATTGGCCACAGCAAATTTTTCATGACACATCTCCAAAGGCAAGAGAAACAAAAGATAAAATGAACTTATGGGACTTTATCAGGATAAAAAGCTTCTGCACAGCCAAGGAAACAGTCAAAAAAACTAAGAGGCAGCCCACGGAATGGGAGAATATATTTGCAAAGGACACTACAGATAAAGGACTGGTATCCAAGATCTACAAAGAACTTCTCAAACTCAATACACGAGAAACAAATAAACAAATCATAAAATGGGCAGAAGATATGAACAGACACTTTTCCAATGAAGACATACAAATGGCTAACAGATACATGAAAAAATGTTCAAAATCATTAACCATCAGGTAATTTCAAATCAAAACCACACTGAGTTACCACCTTATGCCAGTTATAATGGCAAAATAGACAAGGCAAGAAACAACAATTGTTGGAGACGATGTGGAGAAAGGGGATCCCTCCTACATTGTTGGTGGGAATGCAAGTTGGTGCAGCCACTCTGGAAGATAGTGTGGAGGTCCCTTAAAAAGTTAAAAATTGAACTACCCTATGACCCAGCCATTGCACTACTGGGTGTTTACCCCAAAGATACAGACGTAGTAAAGAGAAGGGCCATATGCACCCCAATGTTCATAGCTGCATTGTCCACAATAGCCAAATCATGGAAGGAGCCGAGATGCCCTTCAACAGATGACTGGATTAAGAAGCTGTGGTCCATATATACAATGGAATATTACTCAGCTATCAGAAAGAACGAATTCTCAACATTTGCTGCAACATGGACGGCACTGGAGGAGATAATGCTAAGTGAAATAAGTCAAGCAGAGAAAGACAATTATCATATGATTTCTCTCATCTATGGAACATAAGAACTAGGATGATCGGTAGGGGAAGAAAGGGATAAAGAAAAGGGGGGTAATCAGAAGGGGGAATGAAACATGAGAGACTATGGACTATGAGAAACAAACTGAAGACTTCAGAGGGGAGGGAGGTGGGGGAACGGGATAGTCTGGTGATGGGTAGTAAGGAGGGCACGTATTGCATGGTGCACTGGGTGTTATATTTAACTAATGAAGCATCGAACTTTACATCGGAATCCGGGGATGTACTGTATGGTGATTAACATAATATAATTTTAAAAAAATCATTAAAATAAAAAAAAAACTAAAAGGCAGCCCATGGAATGGGAGAATATATTTGCAAAGGACACCACAGATAAAGGACTGGTATCCAAGATCTACAAAGAACTTCTCAAACTCAATACACGAGAAACAAATAAACAAATCATAAAATGGGCAGAAGATATGAACAGGCACTTTTCCAAAGAAGACATACAAACGGCTAACAGACACATGAAAAAATGTTCAAAATCATTAGCCATCAGGGAAATTCAAATCAAAACCACACTGAGATACCACCTTATGCCAGTCAGAATGGCAAAAATTGACATGCAGGAAAAGACAATTGTTGGAGAGGATATGGAGAAAGGGGATCCCTCCTACATTGTTGGTGGGAATGCAAGTTGGTACAGCCACTCTGGAAAACAGTGTGGAGGTCTCTTAAAAGGTTAAAAATTGAGCTACCCTATGACCCAGCCATTGCACTACTGGGTATTTACCCCAAAGATACAGACGTAGTGAAGAGATGGGCCATATGCACCCCAATCCTCATAGGAGCATTGTCCACAATAGCTAAATCGTGGAATGAACCGAGATGCCCTTCAACAGATGACTGGAAGATGTGGTCCATATATACAATGGAATGTTACTCAGCTATCAAAAACAACGAATTCTCAACATTTGCTGCAACATGGACAGCACTGGAGGAGATAATGCTGAGTGAATTAAGTCAAGCAGAGAAAGACAATTATCGTATGATTTCTCTCATCTATGGAACTTAAGAACTAGGAAGATTGGTAGGGGAAGAAAGGGATAAAGAAAGGGGCGGTAATCAGGAGGGGGAATGAAACATGAGCGACTACGGACTCTGAGAAACAAACTGAGAGCTTCAGAGGGGAGGGGATGGGGGAATGGGATAGGCTGGTGGTGGGTTGTAAGGAGGGCACATACTGCATTGTGCACTGGGTGTTATGCGCATCTAATGAATTATCAAGCTTACATCAAAAACCAATAAAATAATAAAAACATTATTATATAAAAAAAGATCTGATATATTTATCAAGAGAAGGATATTTTGTTTTAGATCTGATTTAATATAAATATTAAATGAATATTTAAATGAATTTTATATTTAATATTTCCCCATTGAGATTTATATTTGCTGTAGGCACTTCAAAGATGGCTTTTATGAGATTGAGGAATGTACCCTCTATCCCTACACTCTGAAGGGTTTCAATCAGGAAAGGATGCTGTA
>NW_023186018.1:0-604 GCF_002007445.2 Ailuropoda melanoleuca | reverse complement strand
TTAATGTATCTATCTGGTCATGTTTGCTCATGAGTTGTTTAAACTTTCATGATGTTTGCTGTTTGGTATGACTCATACATCAGTTACTAAGCGATATATTAAAATCATGCATTATAGATTATTTCTTTTTTTAGTTATCTTCCTGATGAGTGAGCCATTAATCATCATCAAATTGCCCTCTATACTTAGCAATGCTCTTGTATTACTATCTACTCTGTCTGATATTCTGGCATCGAATTTTGCTAGTGGCTTTGACTAATATTTCTCTTTAGTTTTTACAACTGTGAATTTTTGACATAGTATGTGCACTGTCTACACTACAAGAGTAACTTTATAATGAATGTGACTATCTAAAACATTACACACATACAACACAAACACGTTTCCTAGTTATNACTGTCTACACTACAAGAGTAACTTTATAATGAATGTGACTACCTAAAACATTACACACATACAACACAAACACGTTTCCTAGTTAGATGATCATATATTACTTATTAAACCATTTGGGGTGTTTATATGCAGTTTTGCATAGATTTACCTTAGCCTGCATTGAACAATCAATAAGATAAACCTATATCTCACAAGTTTATATAACATA
>NW_023186017.1:516-619 GCF_002007445.2 Ailuropoda melanoleuca | reverse complement strand
GAGGGAACACAAGCAGGGGGAGTGGGAGAGGAAGAAGCAAGCTCCCAGCGGGGGAGCCCGATGTGGGACTCGATCCCAGATCGCCGGGATCATGCCCTGAGCT
>NW_023186017.1:0-198 GCF_002007445.2 Ailuropoda melanoleuca | reverse complement strand
CCCTCCATATCTGAATTCCTTTTTCTCCATTCATAAATGCGAGACTGTTTTTCATGATTTGGAGCGTGTAGCATCTATCATGGCTGTAGTCTGCTGTATGTTTACTCTCCTGCAATGATGGAACTCTGCCAGGGCCTGGGACATTTGCTGCCTCCATATCCTTTTCTCCTCAGTATCATCAAACCTCACGGTCTCTTC
>NW_023186016.1:0-1403 GCF_002007445.2 Ailuropoda melanoleuca | reverse complement strand
CATTTTGACCTATCTCCATAGACCTTCACAGCTTACTACCTAAAATTGTCATTACCGGTGTTATAAAAGATAAATTTCATTGTGTGAATTGCTCAAAAAGTAAGCTAGATGGTGCTAAAGAACACATTCTATTTATTATGTGATCATATTTACAACATAACTGTTGGTAAGAATGAGTAAAAAGGTTGAGACCNGTTGAGACGCATTACATTGACCTGCAATTTGGTATTGCACGGTGAACTAAACACAAAAGTTTACAAAGAAGACAGATTAAAAAATGGGGTGAGATTAAGAGGTAGTCCACATCCATAAGCTTGTATTAAACACACCACAACCCATGATCACAAAATATTAATCATCACTGTATAACAAGTCTATGCCAAATTTCCATTGCAGAAAGGTTAACTATTCTTCTGATAAATCTGTGGTACATGAATATTTTCATTCTTTTGGAATAACTTTTTCTTGCATATAATTTAAAAATAGAGCAGTGGGGTTTACAGTGATAAACTACAACCAGGATATGCCAAATGTTTAGATATTATCCATAGCTCACCTTGGTATGGCTTTTGACCCCATTTATATTTATGTCTGAAGGAAAACTGATGTTCCATTCAAAGTAACTCATCATTTTCTCAAATTAAAGAGTCCCTTTTGGAGTAAATCAGCTTCTCTGATGCTTGGTAGGTTGAAAGAATGCTATCATCTGAGAAGGGTTCCAAAGAGTAGTTGGCTGCTCGGGCTTTGCCTATAGCTTTCTGGGGTTCAGAGTCTTTAAGGCCAGAAGAAAATTTTGTGATAGCACATTTTTTTTCATTTTAGCCATTTTTATAGGTATATAGCGATATCTTGTCATGGCTTTAATTTTCATTTCCACTAACAGCTATTGAACCCGAACATAGTTTTACTGAATGTTGTGTTTTAAGAGCAGGCACTGACATCGTGCTATATACACTGTACCTGTGGCAAATGTATCTGCTGACGTGAATAATAAATCTTCCAATCCATGGACAAAGTGTATGATCTTATGCTCATGAGACCATCCATGGGTGTTATACCTACGTCTGAAGATGGCCTTGGTTCAGAAGAAACTGAAAACCTTTATAATGGTTGCTGAAAAGCGAACAGCTCCTCATCAGCATCAGGAATTATAAGACTGTGCTGTTTCTCAAGTTAGTGGGAAGTTATTATGTACTTTTTGTAAGGATATTGGCTGCTGGCATATGCCATATTCTCAAACAGACTAGCAACTGGCTTTGGGAGAAAAGGACAGGAAATTGAGGAAATAAAAGACTTCCCTGAAAATAGCCCATGTTCTACTATTGGAAATATGGACTCTATCTTCTTGTGAGTTTTGTGGTGAAGAATCTTAAAATTTAAATTAAAACTCTGGTTACTTAGGA
>NW_023186015.1:0-589 GCF_002007445.2 Ailuropoda melanoleuca | reverse complement strand
TCCAACGAAATGTTTGCTCCCTGGGGAAATCCTGTCAAAACTGCTGGGGGCAATGGAACGAAAAGGCCCAATACACGTCCGTCAGAAACAACACTGTACAGGAAGCGTCTTAGCACTATCATCACCCTTCGTGAATAGGGAAACATGAGGGAAAGTGGTCGCGTAAGCCTGAGGAGAGTGCCCCATAATTGTCTCTGAGACACCACACAGTCCAGGGAAATATCAACGATCATCATCTCTCGTGAGTAAGGGAGCATGAATGAAAAGNAGTGGTCTCTGAGACACCACACAGTCCAGGGAAATATCAACGATCATCATCTCTCGTGAGTAAGGGAGCATGAATGAAAAGGTTCAGGATTTTCGAGCACTCAGCGCCCTTCTCATTGGTAATATTGCAGAGCGTTCAGGAAAACACCTCCACTGAACAGCAGCCTTTTCACTGGGGAACCCCATTCCACATTGGGTGTAGGGGCTTGGGGAGGATCCCGCCCTTAGAACCAAGAAACAAACTGTGAGGTGGAAGGCCTTGAAGTCACGACGGCCTTATGGAAGGTGGAACAGGAATCAAGGTGCTTTGGTACCGTGAGTG
>NW_023186014.1:2216-10520 GCF_002007445.2 Ailuropoda melanoleuca | reverse complement strand
AAATATTAGAAATTGGAAGTTGTTAGCACTAGTTACATCATCTCACTACGTAATTCTCAAATATCTTAGGGGCTCTCAAGCTTTGTATGGTAGCACTGTGAGCCGTGATGACTCCGAAGATTCTAGTTCCTAAACATTCATGCTATGGTAGCCTTAGAAATGGCTCCTGCCTAGAGGAGGCTAGCTTCCCTGGCTGTGCCTTCATTTTCAAGCCTCTAGGTTAAAAAATGCAGGGGCATGTTTGAATTTACAGTGCCTCCACTACCAGTTTGTAACACAAAGAGTAGCATAATAGTTTTAATACCATCCTCTGGTGCTCTCTGTAAAAATGGAAAGCGGAGAATGGCTAATTTTATTACTTCCTGTGACATTAAAATCTAGCACATGAGATACATCCTTTATTAAATTATAAATGTACTTTGATTCCAATTAAGTATAAGGGGTTTCAGGTCAGCCACACCACTGCCACTACCTTTCATTAGAGTAACTAATATTACCTTTTCCAGAGATCAGAATATGTATTTGTTCTCATAATGGGAAGGCAAAATATGTGTTACAAAAAATTTAGCAAAAATGGTTTTCTCAATTTCAAAAATTCTTTACTGCAGTGAATGTATAATTGCACCAAACATTAAGCATGGGTTTGATTACAAATGAAAAGATTTGCATTACAAAATTAAAAGAAAACTGATTTTGTGAGAAACATTTTTAAATAGGATAAACTCTTAAAGTTTAAGTTAGAGTTGATGTATCTTGCAGATACACACAACCAATTCAAACATATTTTAAAGGAATTGGGAAGAGAACAAATGAAAAATCAGTAGCGGTAGTTATTTCTTGGTGATAGAAATGAGTATTATAAATATTGTTTCTTTGGACTATTCTACACTTTCCAAATGTTCTATGCTGAGTACGTCTAACTTTTATAACATTTGCTATCATTGCTAACTTTGTGAGCAAATTTACAGCTACCTAGAAATTATTCTTTGGTCTCATGGAGTTTTACCCTACACCTGTGTGGCTCAGAATTCTGACAAAGACTCAGGGAGACCCCTAAGGCTCTTTTTGAATAGCCCTTCTCTGGTTCTATGCCTTGTTCATTCCAGGTGTCCTAGCGTTCCCCAATCATGATATCTGTCTTCACAATTCAGCAAGACTGCTCTGCTCCACTTACCTCCCTTCTTTGTGTTTGTTGGTAGTCCACAAAGTATCTGCAAGGAGAAAGCTGGGGCAATTGTAGGACTTATTTGCCTTCTCTCAGGGATCATAACTGTGTGCTGTTTGCTACCCAATGTCTGAAAAAGTTGTTTCACTAATTTTGTCCAATTGCCAGTTGTTGATGGTAAGATGCCAAGTCTAATACCATTATTCTAACAAAATCCAAAGCAAAAGTAGACTGATTTGTAAAGAACTAAGAAGTCAGTGTGAAGGAGCAGAGAGCTGTGGGAATATAAAAAGAGTAGTAAATTTCTTGTGCAGAAGGGAGAAGCAAGTGAGGACACAAGGAGTGCTGTGTGAGGTGACGTTTGGAAACTGTGTTAGTTTTTGCAAGGTAGATAAGAGGAGAAAAGTACACAGGACAAGCAAAGGAAGAATGAGACAGCTTTTAGGAAACTGCTAGTTGTTTAGCTGGAGTCCAGGGCACCAAGGAATGAGCCAGGAAAGGAAATTCTGCAGGGCCTTGTATGGCACCTTAAGGAGTACGAACCAGATTCTGCACATAGCAAGTAAAACTGCTGATGGACTTTACTCAGGGGATGTTGTGATCAGTTTTGAATTTTAATTCTAGCGACACCCAAGATGGAGCAGAGTGAGTGAGAATGGAGGAAGCAGTGGGGAATCAATCAAAAGATCTTGATGGCAGCTGCTACAGACCAAACCCTGTCCCTCCAAAACTGAAGCCCTAACCCCTGGTGTGACTATATCTGGAGACAGGCTCTGTGCAGGTAATTAAGATTAAACCAAGTCATAAGGCCCTAATCTGACAGGACTGTGGCCTTGTAAGGAAACAAAGAAAGAGAGGTCTCTCTCTGCCATATGAGGATATGGCCAGAAGGTAGCCATCTGCAAGCCAGGAAAAGGGCCCTCACTAGAACCCAACCATGCTGGCTCCCTGACCTCAGACTTCTAGCCTCCAGAACTGTGAGCAAATGAATTTCTGTTGTTTAAGCCATCCTGCTGACGGTATTTTGTTACGGCAGTCCAATCGCACTGCAGTCTAGGCTACAAATGATGTGGCCTGAATGAAGCAAGAGAAGGACTGAAAGCTGGTGGTCCGTAGGGCAGGTGCAGAGAATGATTAGGTAGCCAGGGCTTCCACCAAAAGAACCGCTGAAGTGATATTTTATATTACGGGGAATACGCCAGATAGGAAAAGAAGTAAAAACACAAATGACAGCCTAGAAAAAAAAAGAATAATGGAAAGAAATGATGGTTTTAAATAGGAATAGAGTAGGTTTTCAGGAAAAAAGAGAAAGCTGAAATGGAACACAAGTATGGCCAGAGACAGACAAAATAAGCCTATACTGGAAAACAAGCTGAAATGCCTGTAACCTTTCTAACAGAGAAGTCTTGAATATTTTGGAAAAAAAGCAGGGGCAAAAATAATTACAGTAACAAGGAACAAGTTCAACTTTTAAACAAAGAATAAAGCTCACTGTGATCCTGAACCGTGAATGCCAGGTCTAGAATGAAGTGGTTAAAGTGCAGGATTTGAAGCCAGATGCCTAGGTTTGCAACCTGGCTCTGCCACAGATTCCCACATGGCTTTTTGCAGTTATTTAATCTTGTTGCTCTTCAATTTTCTTATTTATAACATTTAGCTTATTATGAGAACTAAATAATTTAATACACGTAAAGTGCACAGAATAGTACCAGGCGCTTAACTTGCTATTACCATGACTACTACTTACGTTACTATTATGACTTCTTCAGGTCATGCAGAAGTCACAATGTAGATTTTAGAGCAAGCAAACCAGTCATTCTACTTGGCAAGGCTAGGTATACACTCTTGAAATGTATTATGTTAAGTAAGGAGGCAGATTTATTGGTTGACTTTGAACAATGATGGCGGGGACATATTTAAATTTTTTCTAAGTTAACTGCCCAATTCCCTAAAGCCACCACTGATGGCACAAGAAGATGTTCCTTTTTCATCTCTCTTCATGGGAGAGCAGGGAGCAGACTATATGAGCTTGAAAAGCAGCAGATGCCACCCTCTAAACGCTGCCCCTCCCCCTCCCCCTCTTCATAACCATCGGCCCTGTCTTCCATGACCCCACCAGGCACATTAACTCCTGGTAAGACGGAAGAGTCAGAGGGAGTTGAAGCATACAGCAAGGCCTACTGGTTCGCCCCAAACTTAGCCTCGGGTCATATGAAACAGGAAGCTAAGGGCAGGCAAAAATGGGGACAGTCTAAGTGTCTACAAATATGATAGCAGGCTGGGCCATCACATAAGTCATATAAATCAATTTACAAAAAAGGGCTAAAAGAAAAAAAAGATCTCTTTTTAATTTCCACCTTTACTTTCACTTGCCTTCTAAAAGTTCATGATTCCCAAAGACTAATCAAGAGTGACTGTAGAGTATTTAAAAGAAAAATTCATAAAAATAACTATAAATCTGTTACTGGGCACACAATATATAAAAGATGTAATTTGTGACAACACTATCATAATGGGTTGGGGGAGGCAGTGTGTACGGGAGTAGTTTTTGTGTGCAACTGAAGTTAAATTGGTATCAACTCAAATTACACTCTTCTAACTTTAGAATGTTACATGCAATCACCATGGAAACCACAAAGCAAGTATCTATAGAATATACACAAAAGAAAATGTAAAGAGAATCAAAAGATGTCACTATAAAAAAAATCAACTAAGCACAAAAGAAGGCAGTAAAGGAGGAAATGAACAAAAAAGCCATAAGATATATAGAAAACAAACAGCAAAATGACAAGTCCTTCATCAGTAATTACTGTTAATGCAAATGGATTAAACTCGCTAATCAAGGCCGATTGGCAGAATGGATTAAAAAACATGATCCAACTATGTACTGTATACAAGAGACTTACTCTGAATATAAGGACACATACAGTTTGAAAGTGAAAAGATGGAAAAAGATATTCCCAGTAAACAGTAACCAAGAGAGCAGGATGGCTACACAAATATCAGACAAAACAGACTCCAAGTCAAAAACTGTTCTGAAAGACCAAGAAGGCCATTATATATTGATAAAAAGGCCAATTCATCAAGAAGACATAACAAACATAAAGATATATATATATTCACAAAACAAGAGCCCCAAAACATATGAAGGAAACACTGACAGAACTGAAGGGAGAACTAGATACGGGGCTACAGTAATAGTTGGAGACTTCAACAGCCTCCATTCAATATGGATGGAACAAATAGACTGAGTAGGAAACAGAAGACTTACACAACAGTGTACACCAATTAGACGTAACAGATATATACAGAACACCCGACTCAACAAAAGCAGAATACACATTTTTCTCAAGTGCACACAGAACATTCTCTAGGACAGGCCGGTAAGGCACAAAATAAGACCTGATAAATGAAAAAGATTAAAATCATACAAAGTGTCTTTTTCAATCACAATAGAATGCTACTAGAAATCACTAATGGAAGGAAAACTGGAAAATTCAAAATATGTGGAAATTAAACAACACAATCTCAAACAACTAATGGGTCAAAGAAGAAATCACAAAATATATTAGAAGTTTTACGGGTGGCTGAAAACAAAAACAGATGCAGCTAAGACAGTTTAAGAGGGAAAGTTAGAGCTGCAAATGCATATTTTAAAAAAGAAGAAATTTCACAGATTAATAACCTAAGTTTACACTTAAGACTACAAAAATAAAGGCAAACTAAATCTGGAGTTAGCAGAAGAAAGGAAATAATGAAGATTAGAGATAGAGAACAGAAAAACAATAGAGAAAATCAATAAAACCATAAGTTTGGTTATTTGAAAAGATAAACAAAATTGAGAATAAAAAGAGACCCAAATTACTAAAATCAGAAATGAAGGTGAGGACATTAGTATGGATTTCGCAGAACTAAACAGGAGTTATTATTGAGTAAGTACAGATTCTCTTTTTAGAACAAAGTTCTGAAAGCAGATAGTTGGTGGTGGGTATACAACACTGTAAATTCATTAATGGCATTTAACTGTGCACTTAAAAATGGTTACATTAATGTTTCATATATTTTACCATAATAAAAAAAAGATTGATTGTAGAGGTTGCTAAAATATCAGAATGCTTAACATGCTGCACATTATAAAGCATTAAATATGGTTTTTTAGGAACCAAAGACTAAATTTCAATCTCTCCCCTGAATGTAACAGAGTACCTATTTTATAAATATATTTTCAAAGTTCCAGTAAGAATCCAACACACTCTCCCACTTATTTTACTTCACTTTTTTTTTTTTAAAGTAGACTCCATGCCCAATGTGGTGCTTCATCACCCTGAGATCAAGAGTCGTATGCCCTTCACTGAGCCAGCCAGGCACCCCTTTTATTTTAAACAGGTAGGGAACAAATGAACAAACAGACAAACTCACCCTTCGTCATAGAGTGTTTTTGTGATACCTCCTCCAGGAATGCGAATACAAAACTCAGAATCATCTATTTCAGGAATACACGGGCTTTTTTCCATTTCTTCCCAGTTAAGGCTCATTATTTTAGTTTNGCACTTAAAAATGGTTACATTAATGTTTCATGTATTTTACCATAATAAAAAAAAGATTGATTGTAGAGGTTGCTAAAATATCAGAATGCTTAACATGCTGCACATTATAAAGCATTAAATATGGTTTTTTAGGAACCAAAGACTAAATTTCAATCTCTCCCCTGAATGTAACAGAGTACCTATTTTATAAATATATTTTCAAAGTTCCAGTAAGAATCCAACACACTCTCCCACTTATTTTACTTCACTTTTTTTTTTTTAAAGTAGACTCCATGCCCAATGTGGTGCTTCATCACCCTGAGATCAAGAGTCGTATGCCCTTCACTGAGCCAGCCAGGCACCCCTTTTATTTTAAACAGGTAGGGAACAAATGAACAAACAGACAAACTCACCCTTCGTCATAGAGTGNTCACTTTTTTTTTTTTTAAAGTAGGCTCCATGCCCAATGTGGTGCTTCAACTCATCACCCTGAGATCAAGAGTCGTATGCCCTTCACTGAGCCAGCCAGGCACCCCTCTTTTATTTTAAACAGGTAGGGAACAAATGAACAAACAGACAAACTCACCCTTCATCATAGAGTGTTTTTGTGATACCTCCTCCAGGAATACGAATACAAAACTCAGAATCATCTATTTCAGGAATACACGGGCTTTTTTCCATTTCTTCCCAGTTAAGGCTCATTATTTTAGCTTGCACACTTTTTTGCACAAAANCATTATTTTAGTTTGCACACTTTTTTGCACAAAAGGTGTGAGTAGGTATCTGAAGGGAGTACTAGAAGCAATCATATAATTAACTTTCTAAAAACCCACAATAAATCTGAACATTAAGGCAAGTTTTTCAAGCAAATGTTTGTTCTCTCTGTATTCTGTTGCTAAAGCGAAGCACAAGTTTCAGCAGTCTATGGAAGAACAGCATGTAAAAATATTGCTCTGGCTTGCTATTTATATACTTAGGAGAGAGTATAAAGACACAGGCCAACTTAAACTAAGGCAAAGACATGAAGATAACCTATTTCCCACAGCTATGCTCCCTTCTGGCCCTGAGGCCTTCTGTGAGATTCTTAGACATGTTATATCTATTGTGAGATTACTAAAAATTAGCTCCAATTTTGAAACATTAGTCTTGGCTAATATTTCTTCATCATGATTTTTTGGTGTATAAATGATAATGAAATAAAACAGTTTATATTTCTATCTCTTGGATGTTTTGCCTTCTATTTAGGCATTCAGTCTGACATGCCTGGGAGCGGTACTTAAAAGCAACTGGATTTCTGTGATGGCTATGTAAATAGAAATAAATAGAAATGTGAATTCAATCTTCCAAAAAATTATCATCCAATGAATCTTAGGTACCCTCTTTCTCTTCATCAGCTGAGCTCTGTAATGTCGCCACACACAATACCAAACAATCGAAGCACAGTTCCAGAACCACCTCTGTCTTTACACCAAAGCTTTCCTTGTGCCTCAACCACAGGACTACCTAACCATACTCCCTCCTATCTCTCGACTTTATCTTCTTTCTAAATTCCAGAGTGGGGACATAAAGATATACGTGGCTTTTAAAACTTATTTTAGCTTTTTAATAGAGACACCATCAAAATACTGTGTAAATCATAATGAAAATTTTCAAAGGCAAAAACATACCTGCGAAGCTGGAGATCATTACGGTGATATGAATGACTGCTTGAAAGAACAATAACTTTGGCACAGTTACTACTTTTCACCCAGGAAAGCAGTTTTTCACAGAATGGCTTGGATTTATACTTTGTATACCATTGAAAGAATAAAAAGAAAGTCTAAAAGTTAGATCTTAACATATAAGAGTATATAAGAGTATTCTATAAAATATTTTATCTACCTTAGGTGATGATAAATAATTCATATATATAAAATTATAATTGTTTTTAGATCCACTTGCTGTCTTTAAAGTGAAAATGAGGGATGAAGAGCAATGAATTTTTTATTGTATCTTTAACAATTAAGAAATAAATCAGGAGGAATCTAGATTTCAAAAAAATTCTATTCTGACTGACAAAGGAAAATTTCCCAGTTCTCTACTTAAGTAATCTATCATTACTTAAAAACTATTAGGTGAGCATCTGTGAGATTTTCTAGAAATTTAGGGCCTGAACATGACCAGGAAATAATCCGGTGAAGCTAGGATACCGAACATCTGGCAGTGCTCCTCAAAGGAGTCCATACTGTGAAGAGCAGAAAGAGGAAGAGGCCACTTCTAAATCAACAGCTACCAACTAAAAAGATATTATCGCCAAATGTAACAGGTGAAACTTGATCGGATCCAGAATTGAAGAATATTTTAGGGATAACTGGGGAAATTTGAGTATGTCTTATGATACCACTGAATAATTTATTAAATGCTGGTTTTCTTTTTTTTTTTTTAAGATTTTATTTATTTATTTGACAGAGATAGAGACAGCCAGCAAGAGAGGGAACACAAGCAGGGGGAGTGGGAGAGGAAGAAGCAGGCTCATGGCGGAGGAGCCTGATGTGGGGCTCGATCCCATAACGCCGGGATCACGCCCTGAGCCGAAGGCAGACGCCCAACCGCTGTGCCACCCAGGTGCCCCTA
>NW_023186014.1:0-1068 GCF_002007445.2 Ailuropoda melanoleuca | reverse complement strand
AAAAATACCATCAAAGGGGAGTTAGTTACCACCCGACACAGCTCGCTCACTACTCTAACACTCTCTCCATTTACACCAGCTACTCAGGAAATTAGAGCAAATCCTATTTTTAGATGCTGTGGTTCAAAGACAGTGACGTATTGGTTAGTGACTTGTCCTACAAACACAGCTTGGAGGTGTTAGCTGATCTTATGCACAGAAACTCTCTTACATCACTGTTTTCGTCTTTATAATTTATTTCAAAGATTGCTTTGTTTCTTCGGTCTCCTCTGTGAGTCCTGCAGCCGACTTGGGCCCAGAAACGGTAAGATTCTGAGCTGAAATAGAGGGTGCAGAGAGAGGAAGAGGCTCTTCTCGGAAATCTGATACACAAATGATGGCCAGGCCAGGGAGTGCGCAGAGCTAGTCCTTAGCAAAAGTTAGAGTTTGTCCGATGGTTGGGTCTAGAGGAAGTGGACCATGTCCCTTTCTGCCCAAAGTGACGGTGTGTGTGGTTTAGACAGAAATCCTACACCTTTACTACTTACTTCTTATAGCAAATCCCAGTCTCTTGGTTTCAAAGGCCAGCAGGGGGGCTACACAGTGTTTAGAGGGCGCCCTGGCAACCCCAAGAATTAGGCAAGGGAGGAAAAAGCAGAACCAGCCCCTCCCACCCACATGGTGGACATCATATGGGGGAAAGCAACCCTGTCTCCCAGGCCCCCAGTTTTCACTGCTACAAAATACCACGATGTTCTGTCCTTACGTGCTTGTACGGTGATGCCTAGGATGACTCTAACATTGGAGTTGTGTATTTACAGATTATTCTACTCTCAAGGTGTTTTCCCACCCATAACTTCCCGAGCAACCCTAGGAAGTAGGCAGGGAAGACATTATTAGTCCTTTCGTGGATGATGAAGCCGACTTGAAAGGGCGAGTGACCAACCCAGGAAACGTGTCTAGCACTTGAACTTACCTGCTTGATTCCAAGCCTGGGGCTCTTTCCACGTCTCTGTGGGCCCCATGCCTTTTCCTGAGGGAGGTTAGGGAAGGGCAGGGAGAAGTGGGCTGTGGTACAGGTGGACTGGG
>NW_023186013.1:0-1178 GCF_002007445.2 Ailuropoda melanoleuca | reverse complement strand
TGGGGGTGGGTCATAATAGAATGGCTAGAAACAGAATTGCTCTCCTGCTATTAACATCTATAAAATTATTCGGAATATAAGGAGCAACTAATGAAAGGGATTAAATAAACCCAATAAATGGCTCAGAAACTCAAGGTAAGGGAAGCACACAAGCGTTCTTCCTGCGGGTGGTTTCAAGCTGTAATGCGGAGAAGCGAAGCCCAAACAGACAGTGTTGATCTCAGCGGATGAAAGAAATAGAATCTGAGTGGTAGATACCTGGGAACTTGAGGCTGCTAAGGTTTGCTGGAATTGGCAGGTCGGGCCATTGGAAGCAGAGAGATGAAGAGAAAGAGCTCTACAAATCTTAGAGTTTTACTCATGTCATTGTCCAAATATTCTGTGGAACGCACTTTGGGAAAATCCCTTGTGTAATTTTTTTGGTTTTGTTAACTCCTGGTTTCCGTAGAGAACCTCGGAGAGGGAGAGTAGCTTGCCTAATATTAAGTGAATAGTGAGTGACCGATACAACCGCGGAACCAGGAACATGTGATGCCTTTGACGTCAGAAGTCTCAGGTGTAGGCCCAGCACCAATGCAGTGGCAGGATCGCAGTCTGAAAGAGGGTGACCGGAGACACATCGNTCTCTGGGCCTCCTAGATACTGGTGCATGTGACTCGCAAGACTGTATTTTCGTTACTCAAAAGTCTGTAGTTTTTGTATGCTCTTCTTCCTTGCCTATATTGCATTATGGATTGGTTTCACATTTAAATGGAGACACTAACCAATTGCTTTTGTTAACAAGAGAAAATGCCTTTTAGAGATCCAATTTAGCTTTGACTAGCTTACGGGATACTGATAACCTTAAAGGCGAAGTAAAATACAACAGAGGATATCTTTGTTTTTCCACCCTCTCTAATACATCATTAGGTTTCATTAAATTATTGCAAAACTGTACAAAATGAATTTGAGAGTTAGATCTGTTTCTAGTACTGAGAAAGTAGTTTTTTCAAATAAAATTTTAATATTAGCCGGAAGTGATTTCTGCTTCTTCAATTCACTGTGGACTTCAGTAGGAGATTCTTGAAAACAGGTGGTTTTTTTGTTGGTTTTGTGTGTGTGTGTGTGTTTTGTTGTTTTGGTCAAAATGAGAGGTTCAGATTAACCCCTCTTTTTTTTTCCTTTGAAAATGAACAGCA
>NW_023186012.1:0-566 GCF_002007445.2 Ailuropoda melanoleuca | reverse complement strand
AAGATTTTATTTATTTATTTGACAGAGAGATAGAGAGAGAGCACAAGTAGTCAGAGTGGCAGGTAGAGGCAGAGGGAGAAGCAGGCTCCCCGCTGAGCAGGAAGCCTGATGCGGGGCTCCATCCCAGGACCCTGGGATTATGACCTGAGCNACCCTGGGATTATGACCTGAGCCAAAGGCAGATGCTTAACCAACTGAACCACCCAGGCACCCCCAGCACATATGTTTTTAACAACTAATGCAGTTTTATTTTTTGGTATACATATCTACTACATACAGTTAGGCTTACTTCACTGAAGAAATCAGGAGATTATTAAACTTGAACTCTTAGAAAAAAATATTTAGGAGTTGTACTTTAAATAATTATGGAAGACTCTGCAAACTCTCAATTTTCAGTTTTCATTTATTATACGATATCTTTTTCCAGTTCTCTTGAAAGAACTTTTTGGCTAACTGCACAAATGATGTATTAGCAAATACACTAAAACACAGATTTTTTTTGAAATGTATTAATAGTATTTATTCCACTGAAAAATGGTGTATTTCAAAGTTTTAGTAGAACTGTA
>NW_023186011.1:0-1197 GCF_002007445.2 Ailuropoda melanoleuca | reverse complement strand
AATCTCTGCCTCTTCAATGACTGTGGCTTTGTTACTAAGCCAACCTGCTTGTGCCTGGCTTTTTCTCTTTCCGATTACTACTTTGAGCATATATACTTTTAATAAAGTGTAGTATTTAGGTTTAAACCAAGACTTCTGCTTACCTTTTCTTTAGTAAGTCCTTACAATTCTTTGAAAAATCCTTACTAATACCCAGTAATTGCTCTAGATAGCGGATGGAATGGAAATTTTTTTTAATTTTTTAAAATTTTAATTCAGTTAGCCATCATATTGTACATAATTAGTTTCAGATGTAGAGTTCAGTTATTGATCAGTTGCATATAACACCCAGTGCTCATCACATAGAGTCACCATGACTCTTCTCAGGCAGGCTGTTTAGAGATGAAGATAGCCATTTGCCGACCACTGATAAGAAAGAATGAATAAGTTTCCCAATCTAGACCTATGTGAGTGAGTTTTGGCACTAGCCATATTTCTTCAGCTTTGCCTTGGGAATCTCAACCTCTAACTAGGCCTTTTCCACCCCCAAGCTTTTTTTAGGCACGCTCAACATTTTCTCAGGCAGAATGACCCCTATTTCAATGGAAGGCTACCTGGTATCTGGTGTGGTGTTGAAATTCAGACCAATGGCTCAAAGGGGG
Organism: Ailuropoda melanoleuca; assembly: GCF_002007445.2. NCBI lineage: Eukaryota > Metazoa > Chordata > Mammalia > Carnivora > Ursidae > Ailuropoda > Ailuropoda melanoleuca. Next base: position 556 of record NW_023186011.1, on the reverse strand, counting down.
CCTTCCTTCCCTAGCAGACTTTCTTTAGTTTCTGCCTCAGACTCTGCTCATAATCAACCAATTATCAGAAAGTTGAAAGAATTACCTCTGTGAACCACAGAATCCTCTACATTCTTCATGCAGATTAGGACGATACTAGGTAATGGCCCCTTTCTCTGCTCTGGTTCTTTTCAGTGTTCTTTTCCAATACAGCAGCAAAGGAAAAGAAGCATTGCTCCTAAACATCTGATTTCTGAACTTAATTGGTCTGGGTTGAGCATAAAAGTCAGAAAGAGATATAGTTGAAAAAAGAGAAGACAACCAATAAACATCTGAAAAGATGTTTGACCTTTTCATATATAAAGAAATGCAACATTAAACAATTATAAAATATCATTTTTTATATATCATGTTGACAAAAATTATAAGGTTTGATAATATCTTGAGCTGGTGAAAACAAAATTATGCAGAAGCATATACTGGTGCTGAGAGATAGTAGACATATACCTCGGTAGTGTCAATTTGGCAACACATATAAATTAAAACTGCCTGTACCTTTTGTTCCAGGATTTATACC
>NW_023186010.1:0-656 GCF_002007445.2 Ailuropoda melanoleuca | reverse complement strand
GCTGAACCTCTAAGTCTGCACAGGTGTCTCTCGGGTTCTCTGTCTCTGGAGGACCCTGGCTGATACACCCGTTTCTGCTGTTCAACATCCTCATTAATCCTTGCTACGGTCAGTCTAATTGCAGCCATTCTTGTGTGTATGTGATGGTATCTCGTTGCAGTTNTGATGGTATCTCGTTGCAGTTTTCATTTGGATTTTCCTGAACATTACACTGTTGAGCACCCTTTCCTGTTCTAATTGGCCATCAGTAAATCTTTTGTTGATTTGTAGGAATTCTTTCTTGGCAAGTCCTTTAGTTTGTGTATTGCAAATCTTTACTCCCCAGTCCGTCCCTTGCTTTTCATTCTCTTAATGGTCATGAGATAAGCAGAAATAGCACATTTGTATGGAGTCCAATTCAATCCTTTTAAATCCTTAGTGCATTTTGTGTCCTTCCCCAAGATTGATATTTTCTAGGTTTCTCCCCCAGAAATGTTATTGTTTAAGGCTGTGATCCATCTCAAATTTCTCAATTCCATTTTTAATTCTAATAATTGATTTGTAGATTATTTTGCATTTTCTATGCATACAATCCTATTATCTGTAAATAGTCATATTCCCCTCCTCCCAATCCTCATACTTTTTGTTTTTCTTGCCTTATAACACAGGGTAGATTC
>NW_023186009.1:0-1417 GCF_002007445.2 Ailuropoda melanoleuca | reverse complement strand
CTTCTTGGTATATCTAGGTAGCCATTCTGACCTCACTATCTCAGGACAGCCCTACCTGCAGATATGTTGCACACACAGTACTTGTAGTACACTTAACGGTACTTATAGGTACTGGTGACCTCCAAGCCAGAGGTCTGACTTCGAAATTCTGTGTATCATTGTTTAGATTGCTGGAATTGTGACTCACTCTTGCTTTTCAGCTATATCTGAAGTCCTGCTTTTGCATTTGAGATTTGATTCTGTTTCCATGGGCTTATTGTTTGTGGTTAAAAAAAAAAAAGAAGCCACTCCTGTGCTTAGAAACTTCAGGAATCAATCTCAAGTGTTTGAAATGTTTGCTTAAACATTGCTTGCTTAATCAGGCTTTTAGCTGATTGCTACACAGTTCAACGTTTGCTTTATGTACTTCTAGAGGGTACTGTTATAAAACACTCTAAGAATTGCTGCTGAAATGTACATTATTATCCAAGGGTCTTATTTCATTTGGTCATATTCTCATTGGAGCAGAAAAGAATAATTTTTCTTCAAATTACCAAGAAAAATGTGAGCTTCCAAGAGAATTTTCTGAAGGAACTCATTATAGGTGTTTGAGATTATAGTTAAAGTTTTTGTTTTATGGCTTTATGTAAGTCATAACTTTAAAATCCATTAACAGGGGCTCCTCGGTGGCACAGCGGTTAAGCGTCTGCCTTCGGCTCAGGACGTGATCCCGGTGTTGTGGGATCGAGCCCCACATCAGGCTCCTCTGCTATGAGCCTGCTTCTTCCTCTCCCACTCCCCCTGCTTGTGTTCCCTCTCTCGCTGGCTGTCTCTATCTCTGTCAAATAAATAAATAAAATCTTAAAAAAAAAATCTATTAATCATTTTGAAGTGCTTATTGATGTGTCTACAAATAAGAATCAAAACACGGCAAAATAACCAACCAATAAACCACAGGTATCTCCTAATATTTGTGATAATTACATATGAGAGAAGAAATCTAAAATTTAATTAAAAAGTCTGATTGGCACTCCCAATCCTATGTGTTACAATGAGCAAGGTAATAGATTCAGGGGTATACTATATATTTTCTTAAAGTCATCAATTCCTACATACAGGTTAAAGTTGATTAATAATCTCTACCACTATTTGAAAATTAAAATAACTAAATTCAAATAATTTATATAATTCACATATGCCTAAAGTATAAGCAAGAATATTNAAATCTAAAATTTAATTAAAAAGTCTGATTGGCACTCCCAATCCTATGTGTTACAATGAGCAAGGTAATAGATTCAGGGGTATACTATATATTTTCTTAAAGTCATCAATTCCTACATACAGGTTAAAGTTGATTAATAATCTCTACCACTATTTGAAAATTAAAATAACTAAATTCAAATAATTTATATAATTCACATATGCCTAAAGTATAAGG
>NW_023186008.1:0-1555 GCF_002007445.2 Ailuropoda melanoleuca | reverse complement strand
CAGTCTGTGAGAGCTGTTATTACCATTAGTGCCTGAGCTCAATGCAGAATGTCTAGGAAGGCAGAAAGCTCATGGATCTCCATCAGAAAATCAGATGACGACACAGGCTCAACATTGTTTTCTTTGCCTTATAAAGTTTTCCTCGTATCCGGCCTCAGATAATGTTTATTCAGCCCCTCATGGGCCTGGTGCCGGGCAGGGCAATATTTCCTTACAGTTACCTCATTGTGCTGGTTTGCCAAATGTACCCAACCGATTTTGTTGTGAAATTGATTTCTTTCTTGTTAACAAAATAGGTTATTTATGCACTTGTTAAAATCTCAAGGTAATTGCGTTTGTAATTTCAGTGAAAGTGGTTTGAGAGCATCAAAGGCCCTGGCGCTCAGTGTCGCTGCGGCGAAGGGAACACCTAACTTCTTGGTCCTGAGCTGTCCTTCCGCGCGGGATGGCCGCGAGGCTGCAGATGGGTATTCCCAGCAGATGTCACCGGCTGTGCATTTGCCGGACATAAATAAGTACTATGAATATTCATGGTACTTAGAAACAGGCATTTAATTTCCACAAAGCTCTTCAATTATCCTCAGTATTCGTGAGCTGCCCTTTGCAGTTGTTCATGGTATATACATATATATTTTTTTTCCCTAAAGTTTCCCCAGATGGGTGGGTAAAAAAAACAAAACAAAAAAACCCACAAACCCCCCCCCAAAAAGAACCCCCCAAAAAACCAAAAACCTCTTAATCCAGATAAAAAACAAATTGTAAATTCTGGAAAAAGCTGTTTGAGTTTAGGACCTTAGCAGATTTCCCCCCAATTCCCACATGGTAGGAAAACCGTTGAATGTGAAGACGTATTAACTATTTCCACCCAGGGAGCGTATTCAGAGGATCCTAAATATTAGTGGGGGCCAGTTAGATTTTTGCCATTAACCAGGAAGTAGGTAATAAAGCAAAAATAAATTAATGTTGTCACTTTGTCATCATTATGAATTGCCTGATACCCTGTTAACCGTTCACGTACGCTGCCTTCTTTACTCACTGCACAACCTCACGTGGTAGATAGTTCAGCAGCCCGGGCTTAGCGACGGTGCAAAACTCACCCAAGGTCACACTGCCTCTGAGCCCAGATCCGGCTCAGTGAAACCTCACACACTTGGCCACTCCATTCGTTCTCTGATGCTCGAAGTTCTCAGGTGGGATTTTCCAAAGCCCTCCCGGCGCGGCTGTCAGATTTCATCTATAGGCAGAGTTTATTTTTGAAAGAACTGAGGATACACGGGCTTAGGGGAGTCAGTCTGAAGGACAGGTGGCTGAGCAGGCCCCCATTCCAGGCAGAGCAGGGGGAACCAGCTTCGGGGAAGTCGAAGGGACACAGGATGCCAGCAGACCGGCACCCAAGCATACTGCTCGCTTGCAAACACGAAGACTTTGGACTCCAACGTTCAAAGGAGAGCAGCCAGGAGAAGCAATAGTTCTCCTCAAGCCACGGCATGGTTGTGAAGGGCGACTGGAACAAAGGTGTGATGGCCATGCTCGCGCCGGGATCCCGTCGGGAGAG
>NW_023186007.1:3871-3971 GCF_002007445.2 Ailuropoda melanoleuca | reverse complement strand
ATGAAGTCCCACAAGTTCATTTTCTCTTTTGTTTCTCTTGCCTTTGGAGATGTGTCATGAAAAAGTTTGCTGTGGCCAATGGCGTAGAGATTGCTGCCTA
>NW_023186007.1:3198-3464 GCF_002007445.2 Ailuropoda melanoleuca | reverse complement strand
ACACAAATTTAAGGACTATTTGTTCCAGTTCTTTGAAAAATGTCATTGGTATTTTGATCGGGATAGCATTGAAAGTGTAGATTGTTCTGGGTAGCATGAGCATTTTAACTATCTTAATTCTTCCGATCCATGAGCATGGAATATTTTTTGATCTTTTTGTGTCTTCTTCAATGTTTTTCAAGAGTGATTTATAGTTTCTAGAATATAGATCCTTTACGTCTCTGGTTAAGTTAATTCCAAGGTAACGTATGATTTTTGGTGCTATT
>NW_023186007.1:2663-2974 GCF_002007445.2 Ailuropoda melanoleuca | reverse complement strand
CGATTTGGATACCTTTTATCCCTTTTTGTCATCTGATTGCTGTTGCAAGGACTTCTAGTACTATGTTGAATAATAGTGGCAAGAGTGGGCATCCTTTTTATGTTCCTGATCTTAAGGGAAAGGCTTCCAGCTTTTCCCCATTGAGAATAATATGTGCTGTAGGCTTTTCATAGATGGTTTTTATGAGATTGAGGAATGTACTCTCTGTCCCTACACACTGAGGGGTTTTAATCAGGAAAGGATGCTGTTTTTTGTCAAATGCTTTTTCTGCATCTATTGAGAGAATCATATGATTTTTGAATTTTTCCTTC
>NW_023186007.1:316-2302 GCF_002007445.2 Ailuropoda melanoleuca | reverse complement strand
TTTTTTTTTTTTGGAAGGTTGTTTATCATTGTGTCAAACTCTTCATAATTAATTGGCCTGTTTAAAAAATCAATTTCTTCCTATTTCAGTCCTGGTAGTTTATAGTTTCCAGGAGGTCCTCCATCTCTTCCAGATTGCTTGATTTATTGGCATAAATCTGTTGATAAAAGTTTCTAATAATCCTTCCAGTTTCATTGGTGTTGGTTGTGACATCTCCTTTTTCATTCATAATTTTATTAATTTGGGTCCTTTCTCTATTCTTTTGGATAAGTCTTTTTTTTTTTTAAGATTTTATTTATTTATTCGACAGAGATAGAGACAGCCAGCGAGAGAGGGAACACAAGCAGGGGGAGTGGGAGAGGAAGAAGCAGGCTCATAGCGTAAGAGCCTGATGTGGGGCTCGATCCCATAACGCAGGGATCACGCCCTGAGCCGAAGGCAGACGCTTAACCGCTGTGCCATCCAGGCGCCCCCTCTTTTGGGTAAGTCTTGCCAGTGTTTTGTCATTTTATTAATTCTCTCAAAGAACCAGCTTCTAGTTCTGTTGATCTGCTCTACTGTACTTCTGGTTTCTAATTCATTGATTTCTTCTCTAATCTTGGTCAACTTCTTCCTCGTGCATGGATTAGGCCTCTCCCTCTGTTGCTGTTCCAGCTTCTTGAGGCGAGAATATAAAAACTGCATTTTAGATTTTTCTGTTCTTTTGAGTGCGTCTTGGATAGCTATGTATTTTCCCCTTAGGACTGCCTTTGCAGTATCCCATAGGTTTTGGACCATTGTGTTTTCATTCTCTTTGGTCTCCATAAATTGTTTAAATTCATTTTTGATTTCCTGGTTTATCGAATCAGTCCTGAGCAGGGTGGTTCTTAGTCTCCAAGTGTTTGAGTTTATTCCAAATTTTTCCTTGTGGTTGAGTTCCAGTTTCATAGCGTTGTGGTCTGAGAATATACAGGGAATAATTTCAGTCTTTTGGTATTGGTTGAGACCTGTTTTTTGACCCGGAACATGGTCTATTCTTGAGAATGTTCCATGGGCATTAGAGTAGAATTTGTATTCTTTGGTTCTGGGGTGTAGAGTTCTACATGTATCTATGATGTACAACTCGTCGAGTATGGCATTGAAAACCCTTGTTTCTTTGTCAATTTTCTGCATGGGTGCTCTCTCTATTTCTGATAGTGGAGTGTTGAGGTCCCCTACTATTAACGTATTTTTTCTATATGTCTCTTTATTCTGGTTAAGAGTTGGCTTGTGTATCTTGCTGCTCCCCTGTTGGGGGCATATATATTTATAATTGTCATATCCACTTGTTGGATACATCCTTTAAGAATAATATAGTGCCCTCCTGTGTCTCTAACTAAACTCTTTAGTTTAAAATCCAATCTGTCTGAAATGAGAATTGCTACCCCAGCTTTCTTTTGAGGACCATTGGCGTGAAAGATGGTATTCCATCCCTTTACTTTCAGTCTGGATGTATCTTTGGGTTCAAAATGAGTCTCTTGTAGACAGCAAATGGATGGGTCCTGTCTTTTTATCCAATCTGCAATGCTGTGGCATTTTATGGGAGCATTTAGGCCATTTACATTGAGACTGATTATTGAGAGATATGATTTTAATGATGCCATGTTGCCAGTAAAGTCTTTGTTTCTATAGAATGGGACTTTCTGTTCCGTATCACTCTTGGGGCCTTTTTACTTTTATAGAACCCCCCTTAATAACTCCTGTAGGGCTGGTTTTGTGGTTATGAAATTGGTCAGTGACTGGCGATTCTGGAATGTCTTTATCTCTCCATCAATTCTGAATGACAGCCTTGCTGGATAAAGGATCCTTGGCTGCATGTTTTTCTCTGAAAGAGCTTTAAAAATGCCCCCCCCCACCCATTCTCTCATTCTAGGTCTGTGTAGATAGGTCTGACGTAATTCTGATATCTTTGCCTTGGTACGTGAGAAATTTCTTTGCCCTGGCCGCTTTCAATACTGTATCCTTGGA
>NW_023186007.1:0-222 GCF_002007445.2 Ailuropoda melanoleuca | reverse complement strand
GTGAGAAATTTCTTTGCCCTGGCCGCTTTCAATACTGTATCCTTGGATCTAATATTTGTGAATTGCACTATGACATGACGTGGTGTAGGTTTGTCATGGTTGAGCTTGGGAGGGTTCCTCTCTGCCTCTTGGACACGAATATTTGTTTCCTTTGCTAGACTAGGGAAGTTTTCAGCTACAATTTGTTCAAATATCTCTTTAGACCTCTGTTTTTCTCCACCC
>NW_023186006.1:0-533 GCF_002007445.2 Ailuropoda melanoleuca | reverse complement strand
TGGGGTCACCGTGCCTGTTTTTGCAGCAGTGCTGCGGGTCTGTACTGGCGAGGACCTCGGAGTTGGACAGCCGTGGGACTGAATCCGCCGCCGCTGAGCTTTGGGACTCGTTGTGCCGGTGACTGTCCGAGCCACAGCNTGTCCGAGCCACAGCTTTTTTGTTGGCATGTAAGAGGCTCCACAGGGCCGAAGTCGGGTGGTGTCTTGGGAGTTGTTGTCCAAGTACAACGCCACATTCTGGCCTGTGTGACGTTGTTACCGTGGCTTCTTGTGGCCCAGCCCTCTGTCCTGGCCTAAAAGTGCAGAGGCCGGGCTCTGGCTGGCCTGCCAGACTGTCCTGTTGGCCTCCACTAGTCCATTTGCCTTCTGCCTCCCTAGCACCTGCCTGCATTCAGCTGGGGTCAGACATCACACTGGCAAGGATCAGCCCGCTCTCCTCTCTTTTCCAGCCTCTTTCAGAACAGCCAACCCCCCTCCTTGTACTCTCCCAGCAGGGCAGGGTAGCACGGTGTCTGGCATGGGGTGCGTGCTTA
>NW_023186005.1:0-1131 GCF_002007445.2 Ailuropoda melanoleuca | reverse complement strand
CTGAGAGAACTAACTCTGAGGAAGCCTTTGTTAATTCATTTTGCAGGATTCATTGTGTGTTTATTTAGAACACATTTCTCACAGCTATACATATACCTGTATACTCGCTCATGGCAGAAAGTACTTCATAACATACTTTTAAGCTTCGGTGTTCCATCGTTTCACTTGATGAGAAGTTACAGCATTTTGATTATGATACACCAAAAAACCCCCAAGTCATTTGGCCCAACACCCTAATTTCATAAACCAGAAAACCAAAATCCAAGGTAAATTGGGTGACTTGGTCTAGGTCACAAACCAAGCTATTTGTGATGCAGTTGTGGAATACCCGGCCCACAACCCCAAAGCAAATCTTATAATCAATGGACTCTTTGGGAATGCTGGTCAGTGTAGCCTTTGCTGTCAATTTTAACTCTTTAACTCTTTTTCATCAACCACGTAAAATGGTTCCTCACACATAAAATGTTATCCTTTCATTGTCCGTTTCAAAATTTTCCTTGTTAATATGAATTAATATTATTAATTAAGGTTCTAAAAGGAAAGACTAAGTGCTCATTTATTATCTATATGTGCATCATACCGTTTGGTCTTTTGAGGTAGCAAGAAATAAAAAACAAATATAAAACCCTAAAACTAGAAGAACAAGAAAAAAACTTCTTCCTAATAATCTCTTACAGAATTATCNATCAACCACGTAAAATGGTTCCTCACACATAAAATGTTATCCTTTCATTGTCCGTTTCAAAATTTTCCTTGTTAATATGAATTAATATTATTAATTAAGGTTCTAAAAGGAAAGACTAAGTGCTCATTTATTATCTATATGTGCATCATACCGTTTGGTCTTTTGAGGTAGCAAGAAATAAAAAACAAATATAAAACCCTAAAACTAGAAGAACAAGAAAAAACTTCTTCCTAATAATCTCTTACAGAATTATCATCCATGAATTTGCTTAAGCTTTTTTTTGTTTTTAATAATAATTTTTTATTATGTTAGTCACCATACGGTACATCCTTAGTTTCTGATGTAGTGTCCCATGGTTCATGATTTGTGTATAACACCCAGTGCTCCATGTCTTTTTTTTCTTTCATATATTTTTATATTGATGCTAAGTACTGAAAGAAGCAGCC
>NW_023186004.1:713-1857 GCF_002007445.2 Ailuropoda melanoleuca | reverse complement strand
TGTTTATTTTGGAAATGTTAACATCAAATGGTGACTTAATATTTGGAATATTTTTGTAGGAAAGTTGCATACCCTATTAATCTTTTAAAAATTTCTACTATGTCAAGTAACTTTGAATAGCATTTTAGCAAAAGTTTAAAAAAAACTTTATTTTATGTCATAATCTAAAAATATTTATTTACTTAAAAATATCCTTAGCAACTCAATCCAGCTAAAAAAATCTACACAAAACACCACTATCATATTCAGCTGTAGAAGGTGTTAATTTTTATTTCAATTTTATTTTCTCAATTGTTTTTGTGTTGTTTTAATGTTGGAGGTTTATATGCTCATAAAAGTTTTGAAAAGTTTTCCCAGTAGAAAAGAAATAAAAGATCTGCAAATTTGATTTTGTCCCAGACTTTTGAAATATTTTCTTAGTTTATAATATGTGCATATGCATTCTATGTTTCTATATTTGAATAATTAAATATTCCCAGTAGAAAAGTATTTTCTTTCTAATGGCAGTGTTAGGCCTTTTTTTTTTCTTTAAAGATTTTATTTATTTATTTGACAGAGATAGAGACAGCCAGCGAGAGAGGGAACACAAGCAGGGGGAGTGGGAGAGGAAGAAGCAGGCTCCCAGCGGAGGAGCCCAATGTGGGACTGGATACTGGAACACCGGGATCACGCCCTGAGCTGAAGGCAGACGCTTAACGACTGCGTTACCCAGGCGCCCCACATTTTTAAGAGGAGAAGGAAATTGTTAATATTGTTAAGTGGCTCTCCAAATTTAAATGTAAATCAATTAGTTTGCAAGTAGATAATAAAAGATGGTATCGGTAGTATTTCAGCTACCCAGGGAAGTTATATTAACTGTAGTTGAAATCCACACATGAGGTCAGCTTTGGGGGAAATTGCTATATGAATAACTTACAGTTTATAAAATCTTTAGAAAATGTATATACTTCTGGAAGTTCACCACATTCATGACCTATTGTTTTCATTCAGTTCAAAATATTTTTCTTATTTCCCTTCAGATTTTTTTTTGACTATGGATTATTTAGAAGTGTGTTTTATTCGACAGAGATAGAGACAGCCAGCGAGAGAGGGAACACAAGCAGGGGGAGTGGGAGAGGAAGAAGCAGGCTCATAGCAGAAGAGC
>NW_023186004.1:0-645 GCF_002007445.2 Ailuropoda melanoleuca | reverse complement strand
AGAAGCGTGTTGTTTTTATTTCTAAGCGGTTGGAGATTTTCCCGTTACTCTTCAGTTAGTGATTTCCAGGTACATTACAGTATAGTCAGAAAACACACTTTGTTTAGTCCTTTGTCATTTTTTGAAGATTTTATTTATTTATTAGAGAGAGAGAGCGCGCGTGCGCGTGTGCATGAGGGGGAGGGGAGGGATAGAGAGAGAGGGAGAAGCAGAGCACGGAGCCTGCCATAGGGCTGCATCCCAGGATCCTGAGATCATGACCTGAGCGGAAGGCAGCTGCTTAACTGACTGAGCCACCCAGGTGCCCTAATCCTTTTTAATTTTTTAAAAAATACTTTATAATTTTTAAAGGTTTGTTTTATGACCCAGAATCTGTTCTGTCTGGGTGAAGTTGCCATGTGTTGTAAAGAATGGGTATTCTGATGTGGTTGAGTGGAGTGTTCTATAAATGTCGCTGTTGGCTGATTTCAGTTCTTTAGTGTTACAGCTAAAGATTCAAGACTCCGGCTGTAACTGGGGCCTTGTCTGTTGCTCCTTTCAATGCTGTCAGTGTTAGCTTCATGGATTTTTGAAGCCCTGTTTTTAGGTGCAATGACATTTAGGATTGCTATATCTTGGTTTGACTCCTACTTTTCAATGATGGCC
>NW_023186003.1:0-2275 GCF_002007445.2 Ailuropoda melanoleuca | reverse complement strand
GATTGAGCATATTTTCATTTGAGTTTCAGCAATGGGAATTCTCTTCGGTGAAGTGCATATTCACGTCTTTCATCTATTTTCTCTCTCTCTTTGTCAACACAAGTCCTTTATTAGATATGTGTATGCAGCAAGCATTTCCACTCCGTGGCTTATCATTTTATGGTATCTATTAATGATTAGAAGCTCTTCCTTTTAAAATAGTGATTTCTTCCCTTGTGGTTGGCATTGTTGTACGCTAGTTACGTAATCTGGGTCAACCCCCAAAGTCATGAAAACATTCTCTTTTGTTTTATTCTTTAAAAAAAAAAATTTATTTATTTATTTGACAGAGACAGAGACAGCCAGTGAGAGAGGGAACACAAGCAGGGGGAGTGCATGGGGGGTCATTTTTATGAAAATTTACTTCTAGGCTCATGTACTGTTTTGCACGATGGTTGCCATTCTCCAGAAAGTCTCTGTTACCTGCAAGAACCATCTTATGAGCAGTCGTGCAGTGTTCTCAGGGCCGCAGGAGACAAGAAAGTACTGTGCTTCAATTTTCATATCATTTATTCTTAAGCACATAAGTGAGCTTCCCAAAATATCTCCAAAGATATTTGCTAGATAAATCTGCTTTACAACTTTAGTCACCGTTTCTTGAGAAAAATTAATGGCTCTGTTGAGAAAAGGAACAACTTTGCCATAAGACAATCACTGCTCATTATCTGAGCACTCTTTTTTTTTTTTTAAAGATTTTATTTATTTATTTGACAGAGAGACAGCCAGCGAGAGAGGGAACACAAGCAGGGGGAGTGGGAGAGGAAGAAGCAGGCTCATAGCAGAGGAGCCTGATGTGGGGCTCGATCCCAGAACGCTGGGATCACGCCCTGAGCCAAAGGCAGACGCTTAAGGACTGCACCACCCAGGCGCCCCTGAGCACTCTTTTTAAGACATGTATTCCTATGACACTCGAGCAAAATCATTCCTGGAGATATTCATTTTTCACGTACTACATGAAACCTTCCCTGAAATATGAAAGAGTTGTATACACTGTTTTTAAGCAGTGTTGTGTGTGTGCAAAAGATAACTGAATTTCTTGTTTTTTTGTCTAACTTACTGGAGGAGGAACTAAAAACACATTTGCCCACTTGGCAAAACAGAAACTGATGTAATGTGGGGGTCACTCTTCATTTAAAAAATTCCATGTAAAGGATTTTCTTTTTTTTTTTACCTGTATTGATCCATAGCAGTAAACTGCACTGGATTGTGTTCTGTGCTTGAAGTTAGACACAGCCTGTGAATGACCTGTGTGCCCAGTGACACCAGACGCTGTTGCTGACTGTGTTGTCTTTCAACATTATCTCCTTAAAACAAGCCTCCCTTTCTTGTCTGCGGCCCCTTCAAGAGCCTTTGTCCATCACTGGAATCCTGGTTTTACTCTAGGGTAGATTCTTGGTCTTGCTGCCCCGTGCTTCTGTAAAAACCACGACACAGCCGTGGGGGTGGGAGGGAACAGAGCAACACCTGGAATTCCCAGCATTTCTCTTCTTGGATGGTAACTGTTGGGTTTCTTAAGTAGCTCTCCAAGAACCTTCTGTAAGAATTCAGGGCAGGTCAGAAAGTCGTCCTAATAAACAGGGCTGCTCTGGTGGTGTAAAATTTTATAAAGCCAAATTCTAAAAGTTTAAGAGGAAAATGAGGGCAGAAGTCGGTTAACTGGAGGGAACATCAACTTCCTGGGGAGGTGATGTCTGGCAGCCTCTTCTGGTTTTGAGGTCCAGTAAACATGAAGCGCTTCCCAGCACACAAAACCTGTTACAGCCAGACTCCCCCTGTAGAACAGACAGAACTGACTNCAAGCTCCCCCCGTAGAACAGACAGAACTGACATTCCTTTTTCTTTGTTCAGGATAGCCTGTTACCCACGTTGCATGGCGGTGCCTAGGCCCATCTTCCAGGCTCCTCTCTCTGCCACTGTTAGGAACCAGACTGAGTCCTAAATCAGATTTGATTTTACCCCTCTCTAACCTTGTTGCTCTCAGTTAACCTTATTAACTGTCTAGACATATTTTATATCGAGATAAAATAACAGCCTGCATATAAAATAAGCATTTGCTTTGATGGGTTTGCATTTTATGTTTCTTATCTTCTGTGTTCCCTCCTCTTTCCCCCCTTTAAAACCTCATTAACCCTTACCATGTTTGTGTTCAGTTAATAGTGCTAAGAGTCATTTACTTTAAGTGTTTGTCCTTCAGGCTCCGGATTTCTATGTGCAGATGAAATGGGAATTCACCAGC
>NW_023186002.1:0-1677 GCF_002007445.2 Ailuropoda melanoleuca | reverse complement strand
GTTTATTTAATCAATCCTCTGTTAAATGGATATTTGAGTTGTTTCTGGATTTTCAGGATTTCGTAGACAATATATCTGTAAGCAGTCTAGACTACTCTAGTGGATTTTGTGCCTGCCTCCTTTACATCCACTCGTCCTTCTCTTGGTGACTATCCTGATAAGTACTCAGTTAACCAAACAAGTACCATATAGGCTAAGTTCCTCGCAGAATGAAAAGCCCACCCCTTGCTCTGCCTCTATGCCATGTCACTTCATTGGAATTTAGCATAATCCCTTTAGATTATTGGCTCATGTTGTGCAAGTGACCAAATTCAGTTAAAGCCACACAATATGATGTCTGCCAGGGGCATCTGGGAAAGAAGCTTTCTAGATACAAACAAGGGAGAGTAGGGCCCTAAGGGCCATTTCGATCACAAAGCTTTATCCCTAGAATACACTGAGACTAATGACAGGATATGACAGTAACACACCAGCAGAGGCAGGAATAAACTGGGTCCTTGACATTTTTGCATTGCTGTATCAAAACATCCTTGAAGCCTTCCCCATTTCTAAGCTTCCATTAGTGCATTTTTGAAGACCATATGAGTTGGATATTCTATTCCTTGCAACTGAGTGAATTCTAAATGTTACATTCCCATTAATACTTGGTGATGTGGTTTTGGAATATAGCTGAGGTTCTGTGGGGTGGAGTCCCGAGCTGATGACCAAGAGAGAATTCATGAGGTGTCTTTGGTGCAAAATGGTGGTTTCGTGAAGCACAGGGACAGGACCCATGGGCAGAAAGTTCTACAGCCCCAGGTTGTGAGGGATGGCTGATTATATACTATGGGGTTGAGGGAGGTAAGGAAAAGGGAGGTTTCAAAAGGGTTTTCTTATGTTAAGAAGGCTCACAGGATATTGGAAGCCTTGCCATTGTCAAGTTAAGGTTGCTTTTCCCTCCAAAAAGGCATTCACATGAAGATAGTTGGGAACATCCTGGAGGAACATTACATAGCCTACCCCGGAATGGGGGGGTGAGGGAGTTGCGGGTGTGTAGGCTTATGCTTTGTCTTCAGCCAGCCTTCCACTCCCTCATCACTGTGTTTTTGTTTTTATATGCACGTTTTAATAGGGTAGAGTTCTAGAACTGAAGTTCTGGGTCCAAGAAGGTACAGATCTTAAATTTTAATATAAATTCACAAATTACGAAGAGTTAGATTTTTAAAAAGAGAAAATGACAAGAGAGGCTGAAAAGGGACTATTGAATGTTACCAAGAGATAGGACTTCTTTGTTTTTTCCGTACTTTCCTTTGGGCCTGCCCTGATCTCTCATCTTTTATCTATCTCACTTAGTTCGCCAGGTCTCTATTTTTTTTTTATGATTTTTTATTATATTATGTTAGCCACCATACAGTACATCCCCGGTTTCTGATGTAAAGTNACAGTACATCCCCGGTTTCTGATGTAAAGTTCGATGATTGATTAGTTGCGTATAACACCCAGTGCACCATGCAATATGTGCCCTCCTTAATACCCATTAGTGGTCTATTCCATTCCCCCACCCCACTCCCCTCTGAGGCCCTCATTTTGTTTCTCATAGTCCATAGTCTTTCATGTTTCATTCCCACTTCTGATTACCCCCCCTTTCTTTATCCCTTTTTTCCCCTACCGATCATCCTAGTTCTTATGTTCCATAGA
>NW_023186001.1:0-562 GCF_002007445.2 Ailuropoda melanoleuca | reverse complement strand
TCATGTATCTCGATACGGACATTCAGTTTGCATCGCCAAGTCGTGTTCCGTTGCATAGCTGTGCCACAGTTTGTAAATCTGTTCGAATCCATTCACCTGTTCGCGGGCATTTCAGTTGTTTCTAGTTACTGGCTATTACAAATAAAACTGCCATGAACATTCACGCACAAGATTCTATATGGATGTCTATTTCNGGATGTCTATTTATTTTTCCCCTTGGGTAAATACCTAATAATGGAATAACGGGATCATACGATAAGTAGTGTTTAACTCTAAACCACTGCCAAAATGTTTTCCAAAGTCGATGTGTCATTTCACATCCCCCGCAGCACTGTAGGAGAGTTTCAGTTCCCCCACATCCTCACCAACACTTAGTGTGGTCAGTCTTTTTAATATGTATTTCCTTATTGACTCTCCTTATTGACTCCTTTTCAACTACTGATATTGAGCACATCTTTTCGTATGCTTTATTTTGCCATTTGTATATCTCGTTTTTTCTTGGTGAAGTATCTGTTCAAATCTTCCCCATTTAAAAAATTATGTTGCTTTCTTTTTTTTTTTA
>NW_023186000.1:0-651 GCF_002007445.2 Ailuropoda melanoleuca | reverse complement strand
TAAAGCCTATTTCCTAGGAAAGCGTGGCCCAGCTCCTGTAATTGATTGAACACTGCATCGAAAGTGACAAACGGAATGGCTGTCTGTGTACGTACGGGTTGTCGGTGTCCTGGTTCTTTNCGTACGGGTTGTCGGTGTCCTGGTTCTTCGCCCTCAGCACAGGTGGCTGACCCAGGGCTGTGGCCACTGCCCAGCATCACAACAGGGGGTCTACCACATCCTGCCAACCCGGGAGAGGAACCACATTCACAATTCAAGTACAGTTTCTAATGAATGTGAATTGCTTTTGCACCATCCTACGGTCAAAAATCCCAAGTCGAACCACAGTTAAGTCGGGAACCATAGTCTATTGGTGCAACTTGGCGTCAGTGCGTCTGGGGCTTTCAAAGTCACTCCTCTGGTCAGTCGATCAGTAGCTCTTCCCCGAGGCTTTTTACCGCAGGGGAAGGAAGCTGCTGGAAAACAAAGTAGCAGGCATTGCCTGGGAACACGCTGGTCGAAACATTTTATTTAAATGATCCTGCTATGTTGGCAACCTTAGGAAATAGAAGGCTTTCAGTAAATTCACCATTATTCTTTCAGGGAGGGAAACTTTGCAGCCTCCATGAGTGCTGGGGACAATTTTCATGTCCCTCTCACATGTCCCTTTTG
>NW_023185999.1:0-3003 GCF_002007445.2 Ailuropoda melanoleuca | reverse complement strand
AAAGAAAAAGGGAACATTACTTAGGGTAATAGCCAATTCAAACTTTAATGACCAATTTATTGGAAGTTAAGCGGTATAGCCACAGGATGAATGCATTTATAATTACAATAGTGCTAAACGAGAACACCACGCCAGGATTTGGTTCCCTAGCACAGAGTTCAGTGCCACTCATATTTGCTTCCTAATTTACCTAATATAAACTTGTAGTTGAAGAAATAAAGTCTGATCATAGTCTAGTTTAAGCCTGTACAGACTTATCAGTTGTAAAATGTGAGGGGTTTATATTCTGTTGTCTAATGCTCCTGGCACTTGGGAGAGGTTTATGAATAAGGCCACATTTTATTCTCACCCGTACATCCTGTCAGCCCCAAATTCAGCTAAATTCGAAGGTGATTAGAGACATAGTTATGAACCTCAGGATACTTTGAAGCTATAAAAAGGAGGATTAGAAAAATTTAGAGATACTGCGAATATAAGGGTCCGATCCGCAAACAGCCTTGAGCTCTCAGTAATGGTGTGGGTTGCAGTTTTTATCAAGTTTATAGAGAACAAACTGCTATTATTTATTTGATTTATGTTCAGTTCCACTCCAATAGATAGATTAAAAGTGTCTTGTCTGTGATAAAACAAAACCATATCTGTATCAGATCTCTATGAAAATAGTGACATCATTTTGTGGACAGACATGGATAGATACCAATTGGGATTGAAATACCAATATTAGAATACCAATTAAAATCCCCATAGTATCAGTATTATCAACATATTTGCATTAGTTTTAGTATGTAGAGATTGAGACAAAAACATGTGTTTAATCTCTGGACATTTGTTTGCCTCTATTTCTCAGTCTCCCATAGTGAGTGGTGGCAACTGTTGGGAGAGCGCTACGGGGAGATTATGTTGGGACTGGATGAGGCCTCAGGCCTCCAATTAAAACTCTTGGTAATTGATCAGCCCATTTATATAGGAATAAAAGCCATACTCCCAATAACAGAACAAAGTGATTTTTTCATTACAGAACAAAAGAAAAGAAAATGAAATCTAAGTGCAACCAGAAAATACCAATATAGTTAACACTGACTCATACTGAAGTCACGCAATTTGCAGCTGTGTTTTGAGTCCCCCAGACCCATCTATAGTTCTGAGTTAATACTGGCAGTGAGAATCAAAGGGGGCCAGGCCAGTTCTATAGGGGCTCAGCTATGTTGTGGTCTTCCTAATAGCTATTTTCTTACAGAGGACTAGATTGCATCATCTTTCCCATGAAGCAAAACTTTTACTGCCTATTTCCACGCTCATCACNCTTCCTAATAGCTATTTTCTTACAGAGCACTAGATTGCATCATCTTTCCCATGAAGCAAAACTTTTACTGCCTATTTCCACGCTCATTTTGATAGCCTCTGAGCAGCATCTGGTTGGCCTCTAAGCTTAAAAGTACCTCAGTTTCTGCTCTTTGTTGGCCTAGTTATCTCTTATGTGGCCATTAGGTCTGCTCAGAAAACTCCAGTTTCCCTCTCCTTTTAGGAACATGGTAGGATTGTACTTCACCACTCATTTTTTTAAAAANGCATCATCTTTCCCATGAAGCAAAACTTTTACTGCCTATTTCCACGCTCATTTTGATAGCCTCTGAGCAGCATCTGGTTGGCCTCTAAGCTTAAAAGTACCTCAGTTTCTGCTCTTTGTTGGCCTAGTTATCTCTTATGTGGCCATTAGGTCTGCTCAGAAAACTCCAGTTTCCCTCTCCTTTCAGGAACATGGTAGGATTGTACTTCACCACTCATTTTTTTTTAATTTATCAACTTTTTGCATCTTTATAAAAAATTTGAGTATAAGGTGACACACAATGTTACATTAGTTTCAGGTGTAGAACTTAGTCATTTGACAAATTTATATATTATGCTGTGTGCACAAGTGTAGCTCCCATCTGTCCCATTACATCGCCATTACAGTATCATTGACTGTATTCCTCATCCTATGCCTTTTATTCCTGTGACTTANCCTTTTATTCCTGTGACTTGTTCATTCCATAACTGGAAACCTGTATCTCCTCCCCTTCACCCATTTTGCCCAAGCCCTGACTCCCCTCCCCTCTGACAACCATCAGTTTGTTCTCTGTATTTATAGGTCTGATTCTGCTTTTTGTTTGTCTATTCATTTTGTTGTTGTTGTTAAGATTCCACTTATGAGTGGAATCAAATGGTACTTGTCATTCTCAGTCTGACTTATTTCACTTACCATAACACCCTCTAGGTGCATCCATAGTGTCTCAAGTGGCATGATCATATATATACATACACCCCCCCACATCTTCCTCATCTATTTGTCTATTGATGGACCCTTAGGTTACTTCCGTATCTTGGCTATTGTAAATAATGCTGCAATAAATACAGGGGTGTTTCTTTTGAATTAGTGTTTTTGTTTTCTTTGGGTAAATACCAAATAGTGGAATTACTGGATCATATGGTATTTCTGATTTTAATTTTTTGAGGAACCTTCATACTGTTTTCCACAGTAGCTGTACAAATTTACATTCCCACCAACAGTGTATGAGGATTCCTTTTTCTCCACATCCTCACCAATAGTTATTATGATTTCAGCCATTCTAGCTGGTGTAAGGTGATACCTTATTGCGGTTTTTATTTGCTTTTTTCCTGATTATTAGTAATATTGAGCATCTTTTATGTGTCTGTTGGCCATCTGGAAAAATGTCTATTCAGATCCTTTGCCCATATTTTAATCTTTTTTCTTTTTTAGTGTTGAATTATAAGTTCTTTATATATTTTGGATGGCAAATATTTGCAAATATCTTCTCCCATTCACTAGGTTGTCTTTTAGTTTTGCTGATGGTTACCGTTGCCTTGCAGAAGCTTTTTATTTGTTGTAGTCCCAGTTATTTCTTTTTGTTTTTGTTTCCCTTGCCTTCAGAGACCTATCTAGAAAGAAGTTGCTACAGCTCATGTCAGAGAAATCACTACTTGTGCTCTCTTCTAGGATTTTTA
>NW_023185998.1:1795-1905 GCF_002007445.2 Ailuropoda melanoleuca | reverse complement strand
CTGTGTGGGGTCTCAGAGACCACTGTGGGGCACTCTCGTCAGGCTTCCGTGACCACATTCCCTCATGTTTCACTATTCACGATGGGTGATGATAGTGCTAAGACGGTCCC
>NW_023185998.1:1124-1440 GCF_002007445.2 Ailuropoda melanoleuca | reverse complement strand
TTATTACCAATGAGAAGGGCTCTGAGTCCTCGAAAATCCTGAACGTTTTCATTCATGCTCCCTTACTCACGAGAGATGATGATCGTTGATTTTTTCCTGGACTGTGTGGGGTCTCAGAGACCACTGTGGAGCACTCTCATCATGCTTCCGTGACCACTTTCCCTCATGTTTCCCTATTCACGAAGGGTGATGATAGTGCTAGGACGGTCCCTGTACGGTGTTGTCTCTGACGTACGTGTTTGGGCCTTTTCGTTCCATTGACGCCAGCAGTTTTGACAGGATTTCCCCAGGGAGCAAACATTTCGTTGGAAGCGGG
>NW_023185998.1:635-967 GCF_002007445.2 Ailuropoda melanoleuca | reverse complement strand
GCCCCTACACCCAATGTGGAATCGGGGTCCCCAGTGAAAAGGCTGCTGTTCGCTGGAGGTGTTTTCCTGGACGCTCTGCTTTATTACCAATGTGAAGGGCTCTGAGTCCTCGAAAATCCTGAACCTTTTCATTGATGCTCCCTTACTCACGAGAGATGATGATCGTTGATATTTCCCTTGACTGTGTGGGGTCACAGAGACCACTGTGGGGCACACTCGTCAGGCTTCCACGACCGCTTTCCCTCATGTTTCCCTATTCACGAGGGGTGATGATAGTGCTAAGACGGTCCCTGTACGGTGTTGTCCTTGACGGACGTGTTTTGGGCCTTTTC
>NW_023185998.1:0-202 GCF_002007445.2 Ailuropoda melanoleuca | reverse complement strand
TGTGGGGCCCTCTCGTCAGGCTTCCGTGACCACTTTCCCTCATGTTTCCCTATTCACGAAGGGTGATGATAGTGCTAAGACGGTCCCTGTAGGGTGTTGAGTCTGACAGACGTGTTTTGGCCTTTTCGTTAAATTGCCGCCAGCAGTTTTGACAGGATTTCCCCAGGGAGCAAACATTTCTTTGGAAGCGGGTTTTGGCCGA
>NW_023185997.1:0-576 GCF_002007445.2 Ailuropoda melanoleuca | reverse complement strand
GCTCTCACCACATAACACAACTTCAGGGGCGCAGACAAAATACCTTCTCTGACCACAAACTGTATCCTGAACTTTCACAATCCCTATGTCCACAGAGGCACAACTGTGTAAGTCTTACCTAAAGTTTGCACCTCAANTAAAGTTTGCACCTCAACAAAAATGGGTTTGTTGAATTTGAATGAACAAATGTTTATAGTTAACATTTTCAACAAATGATTACTGATTATCTCCTATATGTCAGATGGACACTCTGTGCTAATTATTCAATGGTCAACAAAAGAGGCATTTTATTTTTCCTCATGGACTTTAGACTAGGGACAAATAAGCAAAAACATAAATAAAGACATAGCAAATTATGATAAATGTTATGGAAAAGGGTATAGGGTTATTAGTGGTATTAGCCGTGGGCATAAGGAGATAGTCTAGTTCACACTGGGTAATCAAGTAAGGCTTCCCTAGCCAAAACCTGAAGGATCAGTAGGAGCCCACCAGGCTTCAAGTTGGGAAAAAATCTTACGCAAAACATAAGCAAGGGAGCTCAGGAAGGATAAGGAACAGAACAAAAACTAAGGTGGC
>NW_023185996.1:0-614 GCF_002007445.2 Ailuropoda melanoleuca | reverse complement strand
AATTTCTTGTTCTTGTGTGACACTCCAATAAAAGAATGCAAAAACCAAAACATGAAAGCATCCCTCTGAAATTTTGCTTGATTTTGGGGGAAGGTTTGCTGTTTATTGTTCTTTTATCACAAGCAAAGAGTTTACATAATCTCCCCCCANCTCCCTAGCTTCCTGCCAACAGCTCAGTCAGCAAACTGACCAGAAGCATAATAGAAGTGGTGATGGCAGGATTTGAACCCAGATTCCTCTGGCACAACTGCTCTAGGCCTTTCCTCAGACCATGGCTCTGGCAGGGAGACAGTGGCCAAGAGCCAGCAAGAGCGCGAAGCACCACCCTCAGACCCAGGAAGAAGAATGACGGTTTGTTGGGCAGCTGGTGGCCATTGTAACGCAAACTGAGAAACTTGACAGAGACGCACTGTTCCCTCAGGCTTCTCAGCCCACCACCATCTCCCCCTTCTCTCGCTCACTTCCCCTCTTCTGAAAACACTTCAGTTTCTGCAGCTCCTGGCTGAGGGGGCAAGTTGGGAGACCCAGCAGGTGGGCAGAGCAATTACAACAGAACTTGACTTTTGGTTTGAGTCCACGGGGTGACAGAGGATGTCATGGGTTACCTGGCCACG
>NW_023185995.1:658-1072 GCF_002007445.2 Ailuropoda melanoleuca | reverse complement strand
CCCTTACTCACGAGAGATGATGATCGTTGATATTTCCATGGACTGTGTGGGGTCTCAGAGACCAATATGGGTACCTCTCGTCAGGCTTCCGGGACCACTTTTCCTCATATTTCCCTATTCATGAAGGGTGATGATAGTGCTAAGACGGTCCCTGTACGGTGTTGTTTCTGACGGACGTGTTTTGGGCCTTTTCGTTCCATTGCCGCCAGCAGTTTTGACAGGATTCCCCCAATGAGCAAACATTTCGTTGGAAGCGGGTTTTGGCCGAATTGTCTTTCTCAGTGCTCTGTTCGTCGTGTTTCACTCACGGTAACAAGNTCCTGTTCCACCTTCCATAAGGCCGTCGTGACTTCAAGTTCTTTCCCCTCACACTTTGTTTCTTGGTTCTAAGGGCTGGATCCTCCCCAGGACCCG
>NW_023185995.1:0-209 GCF_002007445.2 Ailuropoda melanoleuca | reverse complement strand
AAAGCACCTGGATTCCTGTTCCACCTTCCATAAGGCCGTCGTGAATCAAGGGCTTTCCCCTAACACTTTGTTTCTTGGTTCTAGGGGCTGAATCCTCCCCAGGCCCCTCCAACCAATGTGGAATCGGGGTCCCCCGTTAAAAGGCTGATGTTCACTGGAGGTGTTTTCCTGGACGCTCTGCTTTATTACCAATGAGAAGGGCGCTGAGT
>NW_023185994.1:0-1909 GCF_002007445.2 Ailuropoda melanoleuca | reverse complement strand
GGGGACTCTCCTGAAATGACGGGACTTTCTGCGTTATCCACCGATATTCTGGAATCACAGCCGTCATTGAGGTAAGAATTACAGGTGATTACATCAGAAAATCACCCCCCCCCCCAGGAAACCCTCAGTTCCAACACTTTGGTCTGCACGCAGCAGTTGAGGTTCCAAGCTGCCAACAAATGAAATCAGTTCCACTCAGTCAAGCAGAAAGGGAACATATAAAAATGTCAGATAGCTCTTTGAATCTGCGGGAGAGCCAGAGTCCCTGGCTTAGGGGCTGCACAGCCAAAACCCCTGCCAAACTTCTTTCAAGATTTCCTGTACTCGCTCTTTCAATGATGTCACGTCACACTGCCTCCTCGGCCCCTGAGCTCCCACGGTAACTGCTCTCACAGAAGTCAGCAAAGACTGTTAGAGCTGCATCTGACAGACAGTGCTTGGATTTTATCTTCCTTGATCACTCAGCGGCTTTGAGACTGAAGACACCTCTTTCCCCCAGATTTCTCAGATATCACAGTCTTCTTTTCCTCTCCTTCTTTGGCCTTTTCTTCTGAGTGCCCTCGGAAGCCTTTATTTTCCCCGCCGTATATTTTAAATGTTACTCTTTCCCAGCCTTTGACCTTGCCCTCACCTTTTTTTTCTCCACGCACCTCTTAGGGCTTCCGCATTTCCTCTCATGGTTCCCAATATCATCTAAATGATGATGAGTCCCAGGTCTATACCCTGGAGACACAGCCTAAGCTCCTGATCTGTGTTGCCAACACTTGCACTCGCATGGCCTCGCGGGCATCACAGACTCAGAATGTCAAAACCAAGCTCATATTCCTCCCTCAAAGCTTGTCTGTTTCCACACGCTCTCTCTCTCATGAAATGACAACACCGCTCGCTCAGCTGACCAAGCCAGAAAACTGCCATCACCTCTGCTCATCTATCTGTCTCACCCTTTACATCCAGCCATATGCAAAGTTCTTCCTACTGATTTACTACTTCAGTATCTCTCAGAACTATTCACTTCTCTCCACCCTTGAAGCGACTACTCTAGTTTTTACCATTACTGTCTCATGTCTGGAGGGCTGCCAGCTTCAGTGGTGGTCTGCCTCCATTCTTGCCCCTTCCAGTACATTCTCCACACTGCAGCCAAGGGAACTTTCTATTATGCAAATTTGACTACTGGCTTCTTTATCTAAAATCTTTTAGTGGTATCCCAAAGGCTCCAAGGATAAAGTCCAAACTCTTTAACATGTTCTAAGGTCTTTCACTGATCTTGTTTCTGCTTGCTTGTCAGCCTTAATCTTCACACACAATGCACCAGCCGTCTGCACTAGATGTGATTACATCCAGCTATATGTAAATAGTGACCCAAACAACTAAAACTGAGGGGGGTGTATTATTATTATTTTTTACCATATCAAGAAATTCAGGGGTAGACAGTTCAGACTAGAACAGTGGCTCCACGATATCATCAACCTCCTTGGCTCCTTATTATATCTTTTGACACTACCACCCACAGCTTGGGCTTATGGTTATTTCATTGTTTCAAGATGGCTGCTCCACCTCTAGAAATGCATCCATAGTCCAGACAGGAGATGAGGGAGGAACAAGGAAGAAGAGAGCTCCTCTATCAGGAGAGCAAAACTTACTCATAAATCACCTAAACATCTCCTTATGTCTCATTGGCCAGAACTCTGCCAAATGGCCCTTAACTGTAAGTCAAGCAAAAACATGTAGGGTTTTTTTTGTGTGTGTGTTTGTTTTTATATCTTTCAACCTAGATGTTTTTCTCCTTTGAATAAAATCAGAGGTCTGTTCATAAGAAGTAAAAATTACATATGGACTAGGGATGCCTGGGTGGCTCAGTTGGTTAAGCATCTGCTTTCTGCTCAGGTCATGATCTCAGGGTCCTGGGATC
>NW_023185993.1:354-542 GCF_002007445.2 Ailuropoda melanoleuca | reverse complement strand
CCTTTTTCATTCATAATTTTATTAATTTGGGTTCTTTCTCTATTCTTTTGGATAAGTCTTGCCAGCGGTCTGCATATTTTATTGATTCTCTCAAAGAACCAGCTTCTAGTCTGTTGATCTGCTCTACTGTACTCCTTGTTTCTAATTCATTGATTTGTATTCTAATCTTGGTCAACTGCTTCCTCGTG
>NW_023185993.1:0-200 GCF_002007445.2 Ailuropoda melanoleuca | reverse complement strand
GTTTTGGACCGTTGTGTTTTCATTCTCGTTGGTCTCCATAAATTGTTTAAATTGTTTTTTGATTTCCTGGTTTATTGAGTCATTCCTGAGCAGGATGTTTCTTAGTCTCCAAGTGTTTTAGTTTCTTCCAAATTTTTCCTTGTGGTTGAGTTCCAATTTCAGCGTTGTGGTCTGAGAATATGCAGGGAATAATTTCAGTC
>NW_023185992.1:0-1184 GCF_002007445.2 Ailuropoda melanoleuca | reverse complement strand
ACAACATGACCATATGGTAATGGGAAACTCTCCACTGAGCCACCCAGGCACCCAACCTGGAGCTCTTGAATGCAAACCCAGGGCTCTTGCTTGTCTTAAAAGAGAAAATCAACTGTGCTAAGCGANCTTAAAAATCAACTGTGCTAAGCGCTTTTGTGTGTTAATCGCTTGACCCTCACAAGTGCTGGCGCTAACCCAAAGTTCCATGTGGGGAAACTGAGGCACAAGATCAAATTGCTTGTGTGAGGTGACCTAGCTAGCAGGGAGAAGAGCCGTCATCTCAACCTAGCTCACCGGTCGGCCGTGGTACATGGAGCCATCGGATGTGGCATGGGCCCCCCACCTTCCCAGGTCTGCGACAAACCAGCCTTAACTTCACCTGCCTGGTCCCGGCGGACATTAGAGTTTGCAACCTGTTCCCTGTGATCTTTGTTGTCTCCAGGGGAAGAACACGCAAGCCCTCCCCTCAGGTTCCTGGGATGGACCTGGCTGCCTCCTGGAGTCATCTTTGTCCCAGAGCCGGCCTGGCCACCGAGAAGCAGAACTGCTCACCCCAAATGCAGCTCACCGAGGAAACTCCGCTCACGGCTAGATCACACGGCCCTGGTGCCGCCCAGCCCCGGATTCCTCCAGCCACATCATGGATTACTGATTGCGTCCAGTGCTGGGCTGGAGACGGGGGGCATGTGCTTCCCAGCCCTGTGCCCAGAAACACAGAGCCCTTGTTCTCCTGGCCCCCATGCTGCCCCGCTCGGGCTGGACCCTTGCCTCGGCTTGTCTGAATGGGGCCTCTGACTTTGTCCCTCCTTGGGCGCCGTGCCCTATCGATCAGCCCACCAGTGGGGAACACAAGCCACGCAGAGGCCCTTCCTAAGAAATCTCTGAAATCTGACCTGGCAGGGCCTCATTCTCCCAGCGCATGCCCCTCGGAATGGGCAGTTGTGCTGGGTCCTGCTGCTTCTCTTTCTCCTCCCCGCTATTCCTCCGGTTTCTGCCTCTCACTGTCCCAGGAGAGCCGAGTCCGGCTAAATGCCCTCATTGTGAGGGGAAACTGAACCCCCAGACCCTTGAGATGGGTCCAGGAGGGCAGCGCTGCTCGTGAAAGGGGATCGGTGGCCCTCTTATCACGGAGCAGCTCTCCAAGTCTGGCCTCGGTGTGTGCAGGGGGAGGGTGGGGACAGAGA
>NW_023185991.1:0-2042 GCF_002007445.2 Ailuropoda melanoleuca | reverse complement strand
CTCTGTCGGTGGAGTGCCTACAGTCAGCGGGGTTGTCAGACGGCTAACAGTCGGTGTGTTCGGTGGAGTGCATACAGCCAGAGGGATCGGCAGATTGTACACAATCGGCGGGGTCAGCAGTGTGCACGTCATCGGCGGGTCGCCGGAGTGCACACAGTCAGCGAGTTCGGGGGTGTGCGCACAGTTGGCGGGGGCCGGGGGAGTGCAAAAATCTTCAGGGTCGGCAGATTGTGCATATTCTTCGGGGTCGGCAGAGTGCGCACCGTCGGCGGGGTCGGCAGTGTGCGCCCTTTCAGCAGGACAGGCGGTGTGAGCACAGTTGGTGGGGATTGTGGTGTGCGCACAGTCGGCGGGGTTGGGGGGGGGGTGGGGTCGGTGAGTGCACACATTCGGTGGATTCGGAGGAGTGTGCACATTCAGTGGAGTCGTTGGAGTGCACACCGTCGGTGGGGTCCAAGGTGTGCACAGATTCGGATGGGACGGCAGTGTGCGCACAGACGGCAGGGTTGGCGGAGTGTGCATAATCGGCGGGGACGGCAGTGTGCGCAGTCAGCAGGGTCAGTGGAGTACGCACAGTCCGGGGAGTCAGCGGAGTNGAGTGCAAACAGTCAGCGGGGTCAGTGGAGTGCACACAGTCGGCGGTGATGGCGTATTGCACACAGTCGGTGGGGTTGGCGGTGTGCACACAGTTGGCGGGGCAGGCGGTGTGCACACAGTTGGCGCGGTCAGTGGAGTGCGCACAGTAGGCTGGGATGGCGGAGTGTGCAGAGTCAGTGGAGTCACTGGAGTGTGCAGTCATTGGGGTCAGCGGAGTGCACACAGTCGGTGGGGATGGCATAGTGCGCACAGTCATCAGGATGCTGAAGTGCACACAATCGGCGGGGTCGGTGGTGTGCGCACAGTCGGCGGGGCAGGCGGTGTGTGCACAGTCGGCTGGGATGGCGGAGTGTGCAGAGTCAGTGGAGTCGCTGGAGTGTGCAGTCGTTGGGGTCAGCGGAGTGCACGCAGTCGGTGGGGACGGCGTAGTGCACACAGTCAGTGGGGTCAGCGGAGTGCACAGAGTCGGCGGTGACAGCATATTGTGCACAGTCAGCGGGGTTGGCAGGGTGTGCACAGTCAGTGGGGCAGGCGGTGTGCACAGAGTCGGCGCGGTCGGCGGAGTGCGCACAGTTGGCTGGGACAGCGGAGTGTGCAGAGTCGGTGGAGTCGCTGGAGTGTGCAGTCGTTGGGGTCAGCGGAGTGCACACAGTCGGCGGGGACAGCATAGTGCACACAGTCATCAGGATGCTGACGTGTACACAATTGTTGGGGTCGGCGGTGTGCGCACAGTTGTCGGGGATGGCAGAGCGCGCACAATCATCGGGATCGGCGGTGTGTGCACAGTTGGTGGGGTAGGCGGAGTGCGCACTGTCGGCGGGGTCGGCGGAGTGCGCACTGTCGGCGGGGTCGGCAGAGTGCGCACAGTCGGCAGGGTCGGCAGAGTGTGCACAGTCAGCGGAGTAGGCGATGTGCGNCAGTGTGCGCACAGATGGTGGGTTTTGTGAAGTGCGCGCAGCTGGCGGGGTTGGTGGAGTGCGCACAGTCGGCGGGTTCGGTGGAGTGCACACAGTCGGCGGGGATGGCATAGTGTGAACATTCGTCAGGGACGCTGAAGTGCGCACAATCGGTGGGGACGGCGGTGTGTGCATTTGGCAGGGTTGGCAGAGTGCGCACCTTCGGCGGGATCGGAGGAGTATGCACAGTCATCGTTGTCGGTGGAGTGCACAGAGTCGGTGGGCTGGCGGTGTGCACATAGTGGCAGGGATGGCGGTGTGCGCACAGTCAGTGGTGTCGGCAGAGTGCCCACAGTCTTCAGGGTCATCGGAGTGCGTACTATCAGCATGTTCAGCAGAGTGCGCACAGTCGGTGGGGTCAGCGGAGTGTGTACAGTCAGCTGGGATGGCGGTGTATGCACAGTCGGTGGGGTCAGCGGAGTGCGCACCGTCAGCGGGGCCGGCGGTGTGCACACAGTCAGCAGGGTCTGTGGTGTGCGCACAGTCGGC
>NW_023185990.1:0-1770 GCF_002007445.2 Ailuropoda melanoleuca | reverse complement strand
TTTTCAAGCAAGGTGGCACAGGGCGGGGGGTAACTAGCTCTTTTTAGGAAAATATTGGCAACTTCCATGAACCCAGGGAGTGCAGAAAATCTAGGGATTCAAGATGTTTAGGGGAATCACCAAAAAAACCGAAATCTTGCCATTTGCAACAATGTGGATGAAACGAGAGGATATTATGCTAAGTGAAATAAGACACACAAAGAAAGACAATTATCATACGATTTCACTCATATGGACTTTAAGAAACAAAACAGAGAAGCACAGGGGAAGGGTGGAAAAAATAAACAAGACAAAATCAGAAAGGGAGACAAACCATAAGAGACTCTTAATCATAGGAAACAAAACTGAGGGTTGCTAGAAGGGAGGGGAAGGTGATGGAGGGATGGCATAACTGGGTGATGGACATTAAGGGGGGCATGTGATGTAATGAGCCCTGGGTGTTACATAAGACTGATGAATCACTGAACTTTACCTCTGAAACTAACAATACTCTATACATTAATTAATTGAATTTAAATTAAAAAATGAATAAAAAAGAGATTTTCAGGGGCATCAGCACAAATGTCTCTATTCCATGTCAGCATCATATTCTTTTCCAATCAGGGTCCTGAACTTGACATAGAAGACCAGTGTTAGATAAGAGTTTAATCTCATTTGGAGCT
This sequence comes from Ailuropoda melanoleuca, assembly GCF_002007445.2. NCBI lineage: Eukaryota > Metazoa > Chordata > Mammalia > Carnivora > Ursidae > Ailuropoda > Ailuropoda melanoleuca. The sequence goes on along the minus strand of NW_023185990.1, from coordinate 1,108 downwards.
TGTCTAAGCTAGTAAGGCTAGTTTTATTGTTGTTGTCGTCTTTTTTTGTCTTTGTTTTTTAATTTTTACAGAAATATCTGCTACTGTAGAATCCCTCTGGCTTTTACCTTTGCTTTCAGGTGATAAATTTTTCTTGACATTTTANTGATCAATTTTTCTTGACATTTTATTATTTTTACAGAGTCCCATTTGAGTTTAGTAAGTTTAATACCTTGTACTTAGGATTACTATTTCCCCTGTGTTTCTTAAATATCTTATACATTACACCAGCTAATTCATCCTTTTCATCCCGGTTCTCCACTGGTACAATTTAATGGTTGGTCTGCCATGTATGTTAGGAACTCACTATGTTCCTGATATCATGATGGGACCAGTGATGGTACCTTATTACCAGTCAGACTGCAAGAAATTCAACTCCAGAATCATTCTGAGTGTCTGCTTTCCAAGACCGTCTCAGATTGCGTTCCCTAGGGCGTAGATTCTGATGTGGGGTTTAGCATGCAGGATTTTTATTCAAGTTTCCCTGTGAACAACACTTGGAAAAGGAAGGGGAAGCAGCAGCATTGGGCAGAAAGAGGAATTAAATTGCACTGAAGGCCCAGCATCAAACTCAGACAACCACACAGGGAGCTCTGAAGCAAGAATGACCTTTTATAATGTTTCTCATTGGGCTCCGACGGCTGGGCCCTTCAAGCCCTGCATGAATGACTTTGGTTCTGACTGCGTGGGAAGAGACATGGCTTTTGATAAAGCAGCTCTTGCTCTGAAGAAATCTCTAAGCAGGCTGACAGCACTTCTGGTGGCTGAGGTAACAAGCCCATCCATGAAAGGTGACCTGCACAGCACATCACAGTGTCGGTCACACAGCCGCTGCGTACCCACCGCGCACGTCCGCCCAGCCTGGAACCCACACAGCCGCTGCGTACCCACCGCGCGCGTCCGCCCAGCCTGGAACCCACACAGCTGCTGCGTACCCACTGCTCACGTCTGCCCAACCTGGAACCCACACAGCTGCTGCGTACCCACTGCTCACGTCCGCCCAACCTGGAACCCTGACTCAAAATCCTACCCAACTGAAACGCCCTCTGCAATACACCAAGAATTCTCA
>NW_023185989.1:0-1099 GCF_002007445.2 Ailuropoda melanoleuca | reverse complement strand
AAATAAATAAATAAATAAATAAATAAAATCTTAAAAATAAATAAAAATTTGGTTCAGTTATGACTTCAGGTTAGCACTAATTTCCTTTAACATGAGCAAAAAGGTGTGAATGCTCTTCTCTTCTACTAGAAGTAGAGCAGAGACCATTTGACTAGAAAAACCAAGTGTAAGAATGGACTCATGTAATAAAAGTCAAAAAACTTATTAGGTCAAGGACTAGGCGAGTGACCACAGATGACAAGCAAGAAGTTATTGGAAGTCAGGGTAGAGGAGTCCAAAATTCAGACACCCAGGTCACTTAATTCAAGTTACCACCAATCAAGCCCTGACTTCAAGGCAAGATCTGGTTTAATTGGGCATGTCATTGTCCTATATTTAACTAGGCAGAAATAGATGAATTCCAGTCTGTATCTCCAGGTATGGATGAATAAAGACTACTTAAGTTGGAAAAAAATAAGGAAAAATTTTAAGATCTTTGTCCACTCAAGATTTCTCACTTTTCTTGACTAATTTCTGTGCACATATAAATTTTTCTCAAGTCAACTTTCACATCCTTATTCCAGAGACTGTAGATCAGAGGGTTTATAAGTGGGGTCACCGATGAGTAGAGCAAGGTTACAACCTTCTGTATCTCACCTGGATTTCCAGAGGTTGGGCTGATGTACATCACCATGATAGATCCACAGAAAAGAGACACCACAGCCAGATGGGAACCACAGGTGGAGAAGGCCTTACGTCGGCCAGGTGCTGAAGGGACACACAACGCTGCTCTGAGAACCAGGGTGTAGGACCCAAAGATGAAGAAGAAGGTGATGAAGATAATAAGAGAGCTCAATATAGAACAGGAAAGCTCAATTCCAGGGGCAGGGATGCAGGACAGGGCCAGAAGAGGACCAGGGTCACAGACAAAGTGGTCAATGGTGTTGGGGCCACAAAAGGGGAGTTGTGTGATAAAGTAGATAGGGATCGGATAGCAGAGGGAAGCTGTGACCCAGCACAGGGCCACCAGGTTCATGCAGAGATGGTTCTTCATGATGATAGGATAATGGAGAGGCTGGCAGATGGCCAAGTACCGATCAAAAGCCATGAGGGGCAGTAA
>NW_023185988.1:0-1087 GCF_002007445.2 Ailuropoda melanoleuca | reverse complement strand
TGGCGGCTGAGCTGAGCCTGTCTCTGGAGTGGGGCACTTAAACAGGGCTAGACATGACTCCTGGCCCCATTTACAGCTGGGCCTGTGTCGAGGACAGAGCAGGACTTCAGGCCCCATATGGGGACTCGGGCAGCACACACCTCTCGCATGCCCCTCAGTGGCATTGTGCAGATAAGAACATGGGTCCCTCCCTACGTGCAGCATGTGGGGCCAGAGCACGGGTCCTGGGGAGTCTGCAGTCCTGGGGCTACTGTCAGAAAGAGTCCCTGCCCAGTCGCCCCCTCCAGGCCTTGACAACCAGGTCCCAGGGCAGAATAGGGGCCCTTGCCCCGCAGGGTCAGCTGCCCATCTCTGCAGCAAGGGAGGCCGGGGCCCTGAGACAGGCCCAGTTCTCTCCCATCAGCTGGGCTGAAACCCTGTCTACCTTCTCTCCCCATGTGCCTGGATCTTGGGGCAAGTCCCCTGTGACCCAGCTCTTTCTCCCCACCCTAGCCCAGGCTGGGGAGAGCCGGCCGGTGCTGCTCTGAGCCTCTCTCTCTGGCCTCTGCCTGAACCCCACCCCACCCAGGGTCCCTCACTCAGTCCCTGGCTTTCCCCCCCTTCCAAGGAGAGGCCCTTCTGTCTGTGGCACAGAAGCTGATTGGGTCCCTGCAAGAATGCTGCCAGGAAATGCAGGGGTTCCTTGGTCACTGGATGCACTCGGNGGCCACTGGATCCACTCGTGTGGCTAGAACCAGGCTGACCTTGCTCAAAGTCAGGCTTGTCTGGGCAGTGCCCTTGAAGTCTGTCCACCCCCATCCCTGCTGGGAGGACCCAAAGCTCAAGGGCAGATGAACGGGGAGCCTGCCAGGGAGCTTCAGACTGAGCCCCAGTCTCTGGTGCCCCCTCCTGTGCCTGGGATACCTGGAATCCCCGCCTCCATCTGAACCCCTCCACACCCCTTTCCTCCTGGGAGCTTCTCAAAATGTGAATCATGACCGGTCCTTCCCTTTGTCCCTTGATAAATTCTTCTTGCTAGGACCTGAGGGAAGGCCCTTCTGTGGCCAAGGCCCCTCCCCCTATTCTGAAGAAGAGGAAACCACCTGCG
>NW_023185987.1:0-1950 GCF_002007445.2 Ailuropoda melanoleuca | reverse complement strand
CACACACACACACACACACACACAAATTATTTGCATGTGCTCCAGAAAACTTTTGCTCAGAGAAGCAAGTAAAGTGTTTTCTAAAATAAATATGTGTATTACCTGCAGATTTCAATGGTCTAAGATTTATCTGTTCTCTACCCCCTTAAATAAATTTTATTCACTACCTACCATTAAATGATTGTTTTGTAAATTTATGAAGTTTCATTTCATACACTAGAAATAATCTATCAAAGATATTTTTATGTTCCAACAGATGTGCCTTCCTCCTTGATTAGCCAATAAGAAATGCTGTCAAACAAAAGAGGTCTTTAAGACGGCTGAAATCTACTCTAGTTAGGCTCAAACACCGCCTGCCTTCTTTAGCTCATCAATTCCTATCCGTCTATATTTCTATTTCAGATATAGTTTGAGGGTCACTTCCTCAAAGAAGCTTTCCTTCCTTGACCTCCTAGTTTAAAGACTTTTTGTTATTAGTGACTAGTGCATAAACTGACATTCTTCAATTTATCTCAAGTTTATGTGCACGCATTTATTGTTACAATTGTTTTTCTGTTAATATCCATTTCTATTATGAGGCTGTAAACTCCATGAGATTAGGAGCTGGATCCTCTTTGCTTTGCATTATCTTCCCAGCAGCTGGCACAGAGTGTGACCTGTACCTGTGGTTCAATAAATAACGGTTGAATGAATTATTAAGTATTCAACTTTCAAGCTATGGATGATTAATGATAGCTTGATAGGGCATATGTACTAAGTGAATTTGCAGACTGGAGGAGAAAATAGCTTAACCCAAAGGAGTCTCCAGTGGAAAATGTTCATCATCTGCAACAGAACAGAGAGAACACTTCTGCTGGTAGGAGGCGCAGTTCCTTCGGATCACTCGTCACTCGTCACTTGTCAGTGGATGTACGTAAGGGGCTCCTTAGTTCTCTCAGCAGAGTATCTAGGAGAGCTGCTTGCTTTCCCAGATTGCTTCAAATTCCAGCTCTGTTTCTGTGAATGTGAACGCTCATCTTCCTCCCAAAGTCCCCTCAGGGGCCTCACCAGGTTGGTGGGTTTACAGCAAGCTGCTGGGTTTGAGTCAGGATATAATGGAAGCAATGGGAGAGTGATGTTCTCCTGGCCTAGGGCTCAGAGTGACCTGGATAGCACAGGAGCCTCAGTACTGTTGGGCTCCCTTGCAACCTTTCTTTCTTTCTTTCCTTTTTTTTTTTTACATTTGTGTCAACATTATAAAAGGGACTGAAATTGCTGTCCTTGGGATGGAATTAAGGAGAGACTTTGGTCCTTATAACCATTAAAGTCTTAATTAAGTCAAAAGTGGGAACTCATTACCTCCTGTGTAGCTTGGGATCTAGCTTTCGAATTACATCACTGCCCTCGGCCTGGCCCTGCAGGCTCCGCTTCTCACCACAAGGCACTTGGCCCTCCAGAGAGCACAGCAGACAGCCCCATTTCTTCACAAAGGTAGTGGTCAAATCCTCCCTGGACTCTCTTTCCCTTCTGATTGCCCGATTGGATGGGAGAGATACAATATTTGAGCTTCAGGAAAATGCTGGAACTTAAAATATCTCGAAGCACCGTGAAAGGCAAGTTACCAATTCCTTGGAAAAAGGATGTTCTTACCCATTTCTTATGACCTGCTCAGTGCCTTGCAGCTGTTGGTACTAAGTAAAAATTGTTCTCAGTTCACTGGTTGTTTTGTGGGTGAATTGGATTGACATCATTAGTCCGGGGATAAATAGGACTTGAGATCAGTGGTTCCTTGAAATGCTGGTCCTAGGACTATGTCAGAATCACTGGAAGAGTGCTTAACAAGAGCAGATGACCAAGCTGTACCACCCGAACATGATGGCTCAGTGTGTTTGGGGCAGGACCCTGAAAGCTGTATTTTATAAAGTTTCTCTACATGAGTCACCATGTTTCATCAAATCTAAAAATACCATC
>NW_023185986.1:0-1166 GCF_002007445.2 Ailuropoda melanoleuca | reverse complement strand
GAACTCCACCTAAAGTAAGAACACAGTGATGCTCTATCCACATTATCCTATTTTATTCATTTCATTTAATACCAGTTGAACCACAAGAAGTAACATTTTTGTGGTTGTTTAGAAATGACTTATTATTCAGCCTAGTACTACCAAAAATATTCTCATTTGTTAAGAGCAGAGAACTTGTCATATATCATGTTCCCAAAGCCACAAACTATGCCTAATACATAATACTTCCCTTGCCTATGTTCCCTGAAATGAATAAATGAATGAGTAAGTGAATGAATGTTCAGAGTCTATAAATCATTAGTTGGGCGATTTGGCCTAGTCAGAGAGTCAGGAGGGCTTCCAAGTTGAAGTGACAATTGAGTAGAAGTTTGAGAACACTGTAGCCATGATGGTTTTGTTTCTGACAGTGAGCACTGAGGGGAGCAGGAAGCTGAACATTTCTGCCAAGAGTGATGGTATATACAAAGATTCAGTGGTAAGGGGAAGCCTGGTGCACTTCAGGGAGAAACAAAGGGCTCGTGTGGGCATGAAGCTAAGTGGGCAAGAGGACTGATGGTACAGGCATTTCCAAGTTGTTCCTCAGTGCAATATTTTTTTTTAAGTAAAACTTTATGTGGAATTCTAGCCTCCCCAAGGCTCACCCACATTTTGTGCCCCTTTTGTTCTGTGAGGACCCACAGATATATGTATAGCGTACCAATTAAAATTTGACAATTTGGGAAGGCATAAATTCTTAATAGAGAAGACTGACTTCCTGGAATTTGCTTATGGGGCTATACTCCTCTGGAAGGAGGTGCTTACTTCCTGTAGAGTGCCAAGCCCAGCCCTGCCATACTGGGAATTTGGTACTAGAATGTTCTTGGGGAGCTGAGGTGGCAGCTCTGAGCTGGGTGTTGGAACACATAGATTTTCATCCCAGGGTTGCTATGTAAGATCAAGACTCTCATGTCTCAATATTAAAACACTGAACCCATTGGTCACACTGGAACCCACTGGTCTCATCTATCTCTATGGCTCATATATAGCCTACCTTTCAGAGCTTAAACTTTGGGAGGGGTGGGGGCAGGCAAAGAGAAGACAGCAGAATATAGAGCACATATGTGATTCCAGAGGAAGAAAGACCTGAAATTGAATCCCAGTTCTGTCAGTTATTACCAAAATGACCA
>NW_023185985.1:462-731 GCF_002007445.2 Ailuropoda melanoleuca | reverse complement strand
GGGTGTGTCTGGGTGGCTCAGCTGGTTGGGCATCCAACTCTTGATTGGCTCCACTCATGATCTCAAGGTGTAAGTGTCAGGCTCTATGCTCATCAGGGAGTCTGCTTGAGGACTGCTCTTCCTCTTTCCCTCCCCCACTTGTGCTCTTTCTCCTTCTCTCTCTCAAATAAATAAATAAATATTTTTTTTTTTTAAAAAGACTATGGGAGGTTAAGATGGCGGAGGAGTAGGGGACACCTTTTTCAGCCGGTCCCCTGAGTTGAGCTGGA
>NW_023185985.1:0-201 GCF_002007445.2 Ailuropoda melanoleuca | reverse complement strand
GGAGCTCCGGGAGCGTACGCGAGAAGGCTGGCGGTTGGCGGGCCACCTGCACGGGGGAGCAGGCAGACTCGCGGACGGCACCCGCGAGACAACAGACTCTATTAGAACGCGAACTCCAGGAGTGCGCGCACAGGGCGGCTGGCGGGCCACCTGCACCGGGGAGCGGGCGGACCGCAGACCCGCACTCTGGAAACGGCAGAC
>NW_023185984.1:0-3071 GCF_002007445.2 Ailuropoda melanoleuca | reverse complement strand
CCCCGCCACACCTATAGTTGGTCAGACCTTCGACGCTCTCCCTGCGTGTGCTCCTGCCCTGCAGGGCTGAAGCGCCTGCAGCTGCCCTCCGCCTGCCTTCTGTTCCCAGGAAGCTTCTGGAGGCCCCTCCCCCGGCGCTTCTCTACTTTGAGCATACCACTCTGCAGGATTCCACACTTCCTCCCCCATATCTAAGTCAGCACCAGAGGGGGACCTGGTCTGGGGCCTTCATTATCATGGTGGTGTTTGTATTCGTTTGGCCCTAATTGCCTCTGTCAACACTTGGGGTAAACAAGTGGAGTCAGAGCCATTTACACTGGCTCCCAAGTCGTGATGATACAGTAGGGCAGTGTTCAAAACCCTATATCCCTCACTCCCTGCCTGGGCTCATTGTTTCCTGAGATCTCGCAGTGGTCTTGGCTGCAAGGCCAAGTACCTGGCTTTCTGTCCTGGAGGCACATTTTGTAGATGTGAGCACACCGTTTGCTTGGTTGGGTGGACAGTCGTCAGGCAGAGGGAGGCTGCTTTGTCCACGGAGGGGTTACCTCGGCTGTTTGTGGCAGAACATGAAGCTGCTGAACACAAGGAGTGAAGACTAGGACGGGCCATTTAGATAGGAGCCTGGAGAGCGTCTGCTCAAGACAGCTGAGGAAGAGATGGCTTTGCTGTTGCCCAGTCCTTCCATGGATAAAACACGGAAGTGAAAAAGACATAAAAACGAAAGCATGCTGGGGGTAAAACAACTTTAAGGAAACAATGTCAGAGCTCCCATCCCTACCCCTGGCCACCCCCCCATCAGGGAGTTCAGATTGTGTTAACTCAGACACAATGCTGAGGACAGTTCACACCAGGTGCACACTTGGGAAGGTCCCGAGTCTGCAGGTAGCAAAGGAGAGTAGGCCTTCCTTTCGCAAGTGTTGCATTTCCTCTTGGCCTCTTGGGTTAGAATTTGAATACCCATACTGGTACAGTATGGGGGCAGGATGAACCAGGCCTCAAGTACAGAGCTATATAGTAAGGCATCTTTTCTACGTGAATGTTCTTTTCATTAAAACAAATCTGTATTGTAAGAGCTAGATTTTAGAATTATTAGAACCTGCTTTAAAAAACTTCACTGCTGGAGAGGGAAGTTTAAAGAAAGAATATGCTAGGCATGGACATGTTGGAAACATCTCTCTCTTGTTCAGCAGAGATTCTCAGATCTTTCTTTCCCTCTCTGGTCTGGTCTGGCTTGGTTATCAGTGGAGTCTCACCTGGGCCCTGCACTCAGGCCTTCTGTCCCCACAGTTTTCTCTGCCGGGGAATGGGTACAGGCCTGGTCTGTCCATGCAGGGAAGGAGGGCACTGGGACAGAGGGAGAAGGGGGCCTCCTTGGTGTTCCTACAGAGTTTTCTCTGTTCCTCTGCTGTTCCTGTCTCAGGAACCCAACAGTGTGCTTCTCAGTGCTGTTCAATAAAGTAAACTTACTCAGTTGTCTTTATTTTTCGTATTTTGCAGAGGACATTTTGAAGCCAGGGATTCAAACCACCAATGCTGTTCTAGTCCAACTCCCTGTTTTGGGCCTCAAGGCTCTGTTCAATTTATAGTATAGTGTCCTTAATAGAAAAAACATGGAAGCAAAACAGTATTTTCTGAATTTTCTTTTCCTGTGATCATCTGTTAACATTATTGTCAAGTGTGTTTTTGTACTTCCCTCTGACCTCACCTAACTACTCAACTATAAAATTCCTCTTGGAGATCAACTTTCCCTGGGGGTTTTGACTTCCTATCATGTCTCTGGTCACTGCAGACTTGTACGTTGGCGTCCCGGTCTCTGAAAGGCCCTGAGCTCATTTGGCTACTGTCCTAGTCCTCTCTGATGGGTTTCCTCTTTCTGGGGATGGGTAGCTGCTGATGCAGGTGCTTTCTGAAAGAGCTAGGGTCTTATCTTGGAATGTTATTTACACAAAACCTGAAACTGTAAAAATCAGGAACATGTAAACTATAACATTACCACTGGGTGAGAGTGGATTCCCTGTCATCCTTCTCATGTACGCGGACGAGCAAACAAACCCAACAGCACCCCATGCTTGGTTTAAAGTCCAAGCATGTGTGGTTATCTGTGTGGGAGCGGGGATTAGAGCTGTGCAGGAGAGCCAGTTTTCCCTTGGTTCCCAGGTTGCATTTCCCCTTCTGTTAGCTCTGGAGGCCTGTCTTGGGCAAAGGTACATGAACGTTTGAGACCCAGTGGTGTAGACAAAATACTGCCAGATGTGTGTCCTGTGGCATGTGGGTAATTAGTGCATATTTGCTGGTCAGTGCCAAGAGTTGTTTTCTTTTGATATAAAAAAAAATTCATAATAAAAAGCTTAGATGGGGGCTTGGGGTGGGGTGCAAGGTTTTGGGAAAACCAGATAGTGACTAAATGGAATGCAGTGAATGACTTATTCCTGTATATAGCTATTAAAAGGAATTGTCCAAGAAGAGGAATAAGTAATTTTGTGACCTTTTGTAACCTTTGAAGGAATCAGAGTGCTTTTGGCAGAAGTGGCTTCCATGTGAATCGGTCACAGCGTCTTGCCAAAGTGTCCAGAATCCCTCCCCGGCAGTGAAGCCAGCGTGTGGCAGCCGCATGCCTGATGTCTGCTTTAGCGAAATAACTAAATAAATAGGCAGCCCCAGGGGCCACTGACACAGCAGTGACACCGTTGGCTACGTGTTCAATGCTGAAACTTGTTTTTGAGACGACAAGTTGTTTTCAAGTAGATTGGGGGCTTAGAGGATTGAGGGTCTGCAGGGAGGCAGGCCTCCTGTCCCTGTCCCCCCCGCCCCCACCTGGAGTAATCTTCTGGCTTGTGCTGCTTGGTGGTAAAACCAGTTAAAAGTTCTACAGAAACATTTCCTTACAGTTGCTAAATCTGTTGTCGTCCGTGTTACGTGTGTAACCATGGAAGGGATTGTGAGAGAGTTAGAAACGCCTCGTGTGTTCACTCCACTACTTAGAAAATTGTCTTGTTAGAGTAATTTCCTACCAGTAGCACTTGTGAAGTCAGCAGAGTATCCAGCCCGAGCTCTATTGCCCATTCCCAGAA
>NW_023185983.1:442-692 GCF_002007445.2 Ailuropoda melanoleuca | reverse complement strand
TGAGGGGAAAGCCCTTGAAGTCACGACGGCCTTATGGAAGGTGGAACAGGAATCAAGGGGATTCGGTACCGCGAGTGAAACAAGACGAACACAGCACTGAGAAAGACAATTTGCACAAAACCCGCTTACAAGGAAATGTTTGCTCCCTGGGGAAATCCTGTCAAAACTGCTGGCGGCAATGGAACGTAAATGCCCAAAACACATCCTTCAGAAACAACACCGTACAGGCACCGTCTTAGCACTATCATCA
>NW_023185983.1:0-172 GCF_002007445.2 Ailuropoda melanoleuca | reverse complement strand
GGGGAGGATCCAGCCCTTAGAACCAAGAAACAAAGTGTGAGGGGAAAGCCCTTGAAGTCACGACGGCCTTATGGAAGGTGGAACAGTAATCAAGGTGCCTGGGTACCGTGAGTGAAACACGACGAACACAGCACTGAGAAAGACAATTCGGCCAAAACCCGCTTCCAACTAA
>NW_023185981.1:902-2270 GCF_002007445.2 Ailuropoda melanoleuca | reverse complement strand
GCCCGAGGGGTGGGGTGGGGCTGGGATTGTAGGTGCCCCCTGAGGTGGCCGGTGCCTGAAGGGTAGTATTGCCAGGGGGTGTTGGCCGCACAGAGTTGTAAGGCTGGTGGAGGGGGGAGGTAAAGGAGAGGGCCGCAGGGTACAGTGCCCAGTAGGAAAGGAAGAGTGAAGCCTGAGGAGGCAGGGCCAGTTTTGAGGCTGTCAGAGGTGGGCAGGGTGAAGACAGTTTGGCTTCACTCCAAGGAGTGGCACTTGGCTACGTTTTGCTTACCCTCTGCTCTTAAAGCTGGGGAGGGAGTGGGGGGCAGGTGTTTTTCAGCTTCCTGTGAGCAGACATTTGAGATGACCTGAAAAGGGTCTGGATTGGGTGAGTGGCAAGGGCCTGGGGTCACAGACTGCCAGCTTCTGATGACCAAGAGAGGTCCAGGGTCAGGCTTCTGGATGGAGATCAGGGTCAGACTAGGCCAGCAGAGATTTCTGAGGCTGATGAATAAAATGATGGTAGGGGCTCCTGGAAAGTAGGTGCTTGATAATCTCAAGGTTTGGAACCCCCATCATCCGTTTTTGTGGAAGGAAGTTTCTCTTAGCTTTGGGTATGTCGGTGGCACCACTCAGGGAGGCTGGGACCTCTGACTGTTGCCCTCTTCCCTGCTCTGTCCCCAGATCTATCAGTACATCCAGAGCCGCTTCTACAGGTCACCTGAGGTGCTGCTGGGCACACCCTACGACCTGGCCATTGACATGTGGTCCCTGGGCTACATCCTGGTGGAGATGCACACCGGAGAGCCCCTCTTCAGTGGCTCCAATGAGGTGTGCTCCCGGGGAAGGGATGTGCTGGAGGGGGGGCGGGGGGCCTGGCTGGCCTGCCGACCCTGACTGCCCACCTGCTCACAGGTGGACCAGATGAACCGGATTGTGGAGGTGCTGGGCATCCCACCAGCCCCCATGTTGGACCAGGCACCCAAGGCTCGCAAGTACTTTGAACGGCTGCCTGGGGGTCGCTGGACCCTACCAAGGACAAAGGAACTCAGGAAGGTGTGGCCCCTACCCCACGCCACTCCTCCCACCCTGGTGGCCCCTCACTCTCTCACACTTGGGGCTTCCTTTCTCCCTGCTTCCTCTCCTTGTGTCTTTCCCTTCTTCCTCTCCCCCTTGTCTGTCCTTTCCTTCGTCCTGGCCCACCCCATCTCTCCTACCCACCCCACAACTCTTCTTAGCTTCTCTCCTTCCACTTTCTCTCTCGTGCTTCTGTTTCCCCGTGTGTGTCTCCCTGCCCCTCCTGCCCACTGACGGCCACTCTCTTGCCCCCCCTCCCACCCCCTCCCTGCCAGGATTACCAGGGCCCCGGGACACGGCGGCTGCAGGAGG
>NW_023185981.1:0-222 GCF_002007445.2 Ailuropoda melanoleuca | reverse complement strand
CCGGACTCGGATGACAGGAGGTCGTCCACCCCTTCCACCCCCTGATAACCCTGCCACTCTGGGGTCTCACTTGGGCCTCCGTGGTGTACCCCAGAGCACGGCAGCCAGCTCACGACCCAGCCCCCTCCCTGGGGCCCCTCCTGAAGCCATACCCCCCATCTGGGGGCCCTGGGCTCCCGTCCTCATCTCTCCCCTTGACTGGAATTGCTGCTACCCAGCTGG
>NW_023185980.1:0-815 GCF_002007445.2 Ailuropoda melanoleuca | reverse complement strand
CCTTTGGGCTTAGCCTGACCATTTTCCCAGCATTCTGGAAAGTGGAAACTGGAGGCCAGCTGGGAGCTGCCATCGCCACCATCCCCCTGGAGGCCCTGGCTGGGGGTAGGGAGGGGGCATGACTCTGGGCTGACGNATGACTCTGGGCTGACGGTGCCGACCAGGGCAGAGCTGCCGGGGCCAGTGCTGTTTGTGTAAATCCTGGGCCCCGACTCCGATGGGCTGACGGACAGGGCTCCTCATTGCCTCTGTGTCCTGCATGCATGGGCCAGGATCTGTCTATACAGATCTGTCTAGAACACTGCTGGCTTGCTGGCCTTTTCACCCCAGAAACTGGTTTGCCTGAGCTGCTGCCCCGAGGTCTCTCCCAAGCTGTGTGATTCACTTGTATTCATTAAAATTTGCTAGAGGCACGTGGAATAATATGGTTATTTTTCCTGTTGGTATTCACAAAGTTGGTATTTCTTGGAACCTCTTGTGTGCAGGGCTCTGTTATCTCATTTAATCTCTCCAACAATCTTGGCAAAAGGCTCAATTATCCCCACTGTACAGATGAGAAAACTGAGGCTCAGAGAGGTTCAGGAACCTGTCCCCGAGGTCACATGGCACAAATGTGGCTCAGGCGGCATTCAGGTTCTGGACTGCCTGATTCCAAAGCTGGGGCTCACAGCCACCCCTCAGGGCCTCTTAGAGGTTGGGCATGCAGCCCCGCTGGATGCTCTCAGGCACTTGGAGCAGCCCAGGGTTGTGTGGGGTGTGGTAGGTGCTCAGGCCAGATGGAGAGATGTGGGAACACGCCGCGGGAGGGGAGAGGA
>NW_023185979.1:0-1199 GCF_002007445.2 Ailuropoda melanoleuca | reverse complement strand
ACTTCTTGTTAATGAAATAACTTGGTACCTGCTTGCACAAGGAGGGCCATGTTCTGGAACCCTAGTGGTGATATAGCAATCCACAGTTGAGAGACACAGAATAAGATAGTGGGCAGTAGTAGTTAAGAGTGTGGCTCCCTCAGCAGACTTAAACTCAGACCCCAGGTCTGTGGCTTTAACTGTTTTGATGCCTCAGCAAGCCATTCAATGTCTCTATGACTCTGTTTCCTCATTTGTAATTAAGGGTTTTTTTTTTTTAGAATTAAATATGATAGTGTATGACATGTTGAGCACTCCACCTGGCTTATGGCAAAGACTTAATAAATATTAATTGTTATTAATTATGGAGCTGCTTAATACAGTATATATTAAAAGTCTAGGGGCCTCCATCCTATTAAATTCTCCAAGCCCATCAGGCTAGTACTTGGTTTTGGGTTTCCCACTATCTTCTCACTCTCTTTTCTTAAATTATATATTCAATATGTATATACATTTTAAATTACATATTCAATAATATTTACTGAGCACTTATGCTCAAACTAAAGCTAGATAATGTACTGAAGAATATTTTAGAATCTTATATTTACTTTATCTCCTTCAAGCTTCAAACTACTCTTGGCAGTTGACAATGGACTGAGCATTTTAGCCTGATAACCATAAAAACTTAGAGAATTTGAGTGGCTCAACCAAGGTTATACAGAGAGTAAGTGTCAGAGTTGAGATTCAATATAATTTGTCTGATGCCAAGTGGTACTATACCAACTTGACTTTCCTGATGTCACTGTAGGAGGTGAGGAGAAACTTAAGTCTCTCTTTAAGTTTGACTAAAATGATGGTTTGAATACTTTGAAAAAAAATTCAGGGTATTTTGACATCATGTGGCAATAGTGTAAGTCATAAAGTGCTGTGTTTTGGAAACAGTTTTCAAATTTTGACTTTGGTTCTTTAGAATAGGTTTTGATAGTGAGAATAGCTTTTGGTCCATTTCTATTTCCCATGGATACTCAATTTTGTCCAGGTATTTATCCTGGCTCCACAAAGCCATGTGCTTTGGGGGAAGTGAACTCTCCCCCATCTCCAGAGGTTGGCCTGGTTGGTTTAAGGGGGGAATCTTATTGCAGTTGCTGGTAAATAGTTCAGCACTAGAGAAATGTGACTTCATTCAGGCTCAGACTTGAGGAGAGATTTGGCTCTCCAAG
>NW_023185978.1:0-560 GCF_002007445.2 Ailuropoda melanoleuca | reverse complement strand
ATCAAACTTTACATCGGAATCTGGGGATGTACTGTATGGTGATTAACATAATATAATAAAAAAAAAAGAGAAAAAAAAACCAAGGTCTAACAACCTTAACTATCAAAATAATATACTGAAAGTCTCAATGTAAACTGTTCCTGTTGTAAAGGGAAAACATTCCTACTTNTACTCTCTTGTTCTCAGTGGACAGAAAGAACAGCTGCTCACTATTTGAAGTCCCCTCCCGTATTTATTTGCATTCTAGTCCAGTGAATTTTATATGCGTATGTGTGTGTACGTGTGTGTGTATACTTTTAATAGTAAAAGGGTAAAAGTTATTCCATTATGGTGCCAGTTCACCTCGGTTGTTGTAAACTACTTTTATGAGGTTACAGAAAGCATTACTTGCCTTTAAAACTATACTCATGACATTCACAGAGATTTAGAAAACAATTTAATGAAATATACAAAGTGATTATCTGTATGAAAAAAGAACCATACCAGTTGGAAAGAACTATATAGTGTTTGGATTTGTCATTAAGGATTTTTATCTTGTCCACATCTCTATCCTTACCACC
>NW_023185977.1:0-1929 GCF_002007445.2 Ailuropoda melanoleuca | reverse complement strand
ACCGCTGACACTGTTGGTTTTTCACCCGAGCAAAGGTAGCTGGCAGCAGGAGGTCTGCACACAGCCAGGTTAAACCAGCTGCACGGTCTCGTGTGTGGCTTGTCTCCCGTGTGCTCAGTATTGGTGTAGGACACTGGAGGTGGGATCCAGAGGGTGTTTGTGGAACCCCAGAAGCTGTCCTGTGGAGCTTGGAGTCCGGTTTGGAAACAAACCCCTCTGTCATCCAAGGTGGCACAGAGGCTGGAGCCCAGCCCCCGGCCATGGCCTCGCTCTTTGCCCCCAGGGCCGTGGCCATCTCTCCTCCTCCCTCCGCAGGAGCTCAACCGGACATGCCGAGCCATGCAGCAGCGGGTCCTGGAGCTCATCCCCCGAATCGCCAATGAGCAGCTCACCGAGGAGCTGCTCATCGTCAACGACAACCTCAACAATGTGTTCCTGCGCCACGAACGGTAGCCCGCCCCCTCCCCCAGCCTCTGGCCAGCTGCCCCGGCCCGCTTCCTCCCCTGGCTCCCTGTCCACACTGCCTGACCTCCTCCCACCTCCCTCTCAGACACCAGGCTGAGCGCCGACAGCTCTCTTCTTCCCCAGTGGGCATGAGCTTCACGCAGCCTGCCGGCCACCTCTCCTCTCCTCGCCAGAGCGTGTCCTGCCACCGCGTCCCTGCATGCAGGCTGCTCTGTCCTTGCTCGCTCCGCCGCTGCCTGGCTCCGGGGCCGTGGGCCAGTTACGACTACGGCTCTTTGACACTCTGTACACTACACGACACTCACTTAAGCAGGAAAAGAGTTCATGAGGAGAATAGTCTTTATGGACAGGAGAGTTTTCAGAATCCAAAGAAGAGTCAAACAGCAAGTCCTGCCAGCAGAGCAGGAAAGAGAAATCCCAGGGCAGCTCCAGGGTCTCAGGGTGGAAACTCCTGGACCATGTCCCTAGGGTGTGGCCATCAGGAAATGGGGCCCAGACACTTGCCCACTTTCTGTCATCCTGTTCAAGAGTCAGCTCCCCAGGAGAAATGGATTTGCTCAGCTTTGTGGGACCCACCAGTTGGCGAAGGGAAGAAGGGTCCTTGCAGACGGTTGCTCCAGGATCCCAGAAAAGGGGGGAAGAGCAGCTCCCCAGAGGGCACTCAGGTGCTATTACCAAAGCAGGGAGAAGGGATGCCGGGCTCTCTGTATCTGCCCCGTGGGATGACTAAGAGTCCACGCAGTGATACCTGTAAACACTTAGCAACCAGGGCTGTCTGGGTCAAGACACAGTTATCCAGCCTTCTCCAGCCTTTATTCACTTCTGGTCATTCTGCAGCAAGAGACTCCAAGAGATTCTGAGTCAGTCGGCAGTGGGGGAGGTGGGGCCTGCTGTGGGCCACGTCCGCCCGGCCTTTCCTGCTCCCGGCCTACTGGAATAGAAGAGTCCCTTTCTGCCATTTTGGGGTGTAGGCTAACCTGCCCAATCTGGGGATGACTAGGACCCCTTGACACCCACAGGCATCAGGCCTGACATATGCCTGCTTCCTCCTAGTTCACGGTTCTACTCACAGTCAGGGTCTTCGCTGGAACCTCGCGTCTGGGAGGCAGGTTCCGCTGTCACCCCTTGTGATAGACAGGAGGCTGAGGTTCAGAAGTGACATACCCCCAGTCACTCAGTAAGTGACAGGGCCCGGCCTCAGCGGACCATGGCCTTCTCCAGTCACCTCAAGCAGCCGGGAGGCTAGTCGGAGGCTAGTCCCAGTGGCTCCAGGAAGCATCATAAGACACCACTTCTGAGAGCCACTGACATGTGCACGCAAGTGTGTAAGCAAATCATCGAATGCGTTTGATAAAACAGCACTCACCTTTGCCATGTGCTGTGCATCCCCATTTTCCTCTCTGTTCTAGCTTATTCCTGTTTGTTCGGTTACTACTGGTCATGACAAGTGGACAGATAATTGGT
>NW_023185976.1:0-790 GCF_002007445.2 Ailuropoda melanoleuca | reverse complement strand
GTAAGTTTCATGAGACATAAGGTGCTTTGCTTGAAGCACATGCATTTTCCCTTTTATAAAATGTGTAATAAATGGTGCAGTAACCCTCAGGAAATAAACCTAGTGCCTTTGTCTGACTCCTTTAGAACTCACATGGCCTTCTAGATGAAACTGTATATAAAATAGAGCTATTATTTAATAAATACTGCCCATATAGTGAACATAGTGTGTTTTTTTGCATGCNTGAACATAGTGTGTTTTTTTGCATGTTTTTTAAACAAAGAGCATTAACCAGTCAACTCACAGATTTCCCTGCATGGTAAACTCTTTAAGGGGTAGTTATAAAGTCCATTGGAGTTGTAAAGCGTTTGGAGTTATATTGCATTAAGCACTATTGCATTCAATCTCACCAAGCTATTAAGGTGTTTTATAATGGGATGTAAATATTTATGACCTGTTTGAGAATAACCAAAGAAAAGTGCTTTTCATTATTTTACTTCGTATCCTATTAGCCAGACATATCTTTTAGTGTTTCAACAGTTTCATGGCTTGGGAAAGTGATGTCAACTTTTGTGCAATATGTGGTTGGGAAGGAATTTGGCTACTTTTGTTACTGTGTCAAATTGCCCAGGAGCTGCTTCACCTGACAGCATGCCTGGTGAGCCAGAGCCAGAAGAATTCTTCTGTGGGTGCATCATGAATAATAATTGGCCACAGCTAACCAAACACTCTAACTTCCGCAGGAAAACCTGGGAGCATCACATTCTAAACCTGGTTTGCCTATCTCTGAGATATAGTTTTAAGTAGAGAA
>NW_023185975.1:0-625 GCF_002007445.2 Ailuropoda melanoleuca | reverse complement strand
TGCACCTTCCTGAACCCGGAGAGGCCTCTCCCTTTGGCCTTTGATTCAGGATCTCTGACCGGATCTCTGACCATTAGGCCTAAGGAAGCTCCTCCTTCCCCTCAGGGCGCAGGAAATGGAGCCCAACAACCTGGAGAAGCCCCAGGTGCAAAGTTCATGTTCACTGATCCTATGGGCCCAAGTCCAACATAAACTGCCCTTCCAGGTGCCTGCAGCAGGGGCCTCTGGGTGTGGGGGTTTGAAGGGCTCAGCGCTGGCTTTACTCCTAGGGTTCCAAGGGAAGGGGGAGTCCAGCTTCCAGGACAAAGCTGAGGTGGGGGAGCATCCTGGGAGGGGGCAGAGGTGGGGGAGTGACGTGCAGGGAATACTTTAGAGGGAACACCCCCCACCCTGACACACACANACACACACACACACACACACACACACACACACACACACACAAGGGTTGGCCTTGAGCCATCTCAAATCCGAAAAGGGCTCTGGGGGCTTTCCATGGCCTAGCCCACTAATCCTGACAGCGTCGTCCCACCTCGGCATGGCAGCCACTGCCATGTTACAGATAGGAGCAGTGAGGTGCAGAGAGGCTGGTCTGCCTGAGGCCACCCAGGTAGGGAGTGTCAGG
>NW_023185974.1:0-1129 GCF_002007445.2 Ailuropoda melanoleuca | reverse complement strand
TCAAGAGTCGGACACTTAACTGACTGAGCCACCCAGGTGCCCCTTACTTACCATATCTTTTAAGCCTGCCTGCCTTCCTTCCTTCCTTCCTTCCTTCCTTCCTTCCTTCCTTCCTGCCTGCCCTCCTCCTCTTGCCTCCCCTCCCCTCCTCGTTTTGTGTCTGCACATCATGGTCTCAGAACGTAACCTGTTTGAGATTTTATTTATGGCATACTATTTGATATATTTTAGCCAATTTTCTATGGACATTGAAAGGTTTATTTTCTCTAAGGTATGAATTTCAATATTACATCATTCTTGATTTATTTCTTCATCCTTTTTGTACCTTTCTTTAAAATCTGCTTTGCCGGTCGAAGGCAGGTGGAAGAACTGAATGTCGGGTCTCCTACTCCATTTTGTTTCTGCTGATGTCTCTTGAGTTGCTGCCAGTTCGTAACCATTATATATCTGTGTTGTGAATGGTGCCCTTTAAAATACAGAATTACTGTCTTTGTCTTTGTGAGATCTCTACTCTGATGTCTACAGTGCGTGATATCGTCTCATTGTCTGTCTGCATGCACGCAAGTCATCCTCTGAACCCTTTCCTGTCACTTCATTTCACGTGGTTGTAAATAGCATGTAGTGAGTTTGGGTTTGTGACTGAGCCTAGGAGCTGTGGTTTAGCGGAAGGATAGGAGTCACTGATGGGGGACTGGTCCCCAGTGCGCTGGCCTCCTCGAGAAGGAGAACTCCGTGGAACATCGCCTGCCACCAGAGGCTTGGATGCCGGCCCCGTCACACCGGCAAGAGAGCCGTGCCACTGCCGACCACAGAGCTGCACGGCCTGGTGGACCGAGCCCGGGCTTCTCCGGATCTTTGCGAGAGCACCCCCATCCCTGGTCACTGATAACACAAGAGAGGGGCCAGGGATTCTGAAGTATGCAGCTTCTAAGCCCCACAGTCCAAGGGTCAGAATCTCTCCCCAAGTAGAAAATCAGGTTCTGCTGGATTTCTGCTTCTCCCCTGAGAGCCGGCTGTGACTGTTCCGCAGGTTTGCCCCAGCTGACCCGGTGTGTGGCCTGCTCGGTCACCTACCTGTTTGCCCACCAACACCTGCTTCTTGTTTTGCCTGATACCTGCAGCCACCCTC
>NW_023185973.1:0-955 GCF_002007445.2 Ailuropoda melanoleuca | reverse complement strand
TGACTGGACTTGTATTGTATACTGTCTATACTAGTGGGGAAGATAGTCAAGTAATGAAGGCACTGATTACACGACAACGTGGCCAAGTGCTAAAGGCATC
Organism: Ailuropoda melanoleuca; assembly: GCF_002007445.2. Lineage (NCBI taxonomy): Eukaryota > Metazoa > Chordata > Mammalia > Carnivora > Ursidae > Ailuropoda > Ailuropoda melanoleuca. The sequence continues at coordinate 855 of NW_023185973.1, read as the reverse complement.
CAACATAGGCTGGAGTTTCAGGAATGAGTTCCTAATGATGGAGAAATCTGAGCTGCTTTTGGAAGAAAAGTTAAGAGCCATCTGGATGATGAAGCATGGAAGGCATTCCATTTGGAGGCATAGCAGTAAGAAGGGCTATGGATCTTAAAGTTCCAGTAATTTTGTACCATTAGAAGGAAATGGGAGAGTGGTTGAAAAAGACGCTCTGGGGGAGTTGAATGGCTACTTCTGCTAAAAACTGGGGTGGGGCCTGGAAAGGTTTTAAGCAGAGGGGTTAATATACTAGGCTTTTATTTCTGAAACTTTACTCAGGCTGCTTTGTAGAAGGCAGACTGGATATGGCACAGATTCTGGGCAGAGTCAAGTTAGAAAACTAATGGAGGAATTCATACAAGGAATGATGAAAACTGGAGCTGAATTCATAACCATAGAGATTATGGAAGGGAGGAAGAGACTTGATAGATAAAAGTAAGGGGAAACTTGCTCAATTTGGGGATCTTATGGTAAATGAAAAGGCAAATCATGGTCTGTTAGGCTATTGGAGGATGAGGATGCCATTCATGAGGAGAACACACTGAAAGGAACAGTTTTGGGGAGGAATGTGTATCAGATTAGTTTAGAAACATGGTAAGTTTAAGAAATCACAGAATTCACACAGAGCTTAGCCACAGTATCCAAGTGATATAGGACTGCTTTCAGACCTGTTTCTTTGCTTTCACAACTCTGTTATGTCTATTTGGAATGCTTTATCTTCTTCTCTTTCCCTCCTTCCCAGACACGCTTGTACTTCTGTTTGAAGGGTCATCTCAAATGCTGCTTTCTCTATGAAGTCTTCTGTTGTCCACTCACCTTCTC
>NW_023185972.1:0-663 GCF_002007445.2 Ailuropoda melanoleuca | reverse complement strand
CCCACACCCTGGGTCTCTTAGTCATCCTCAACAGTGGGGTGATATGTGTCATCATCTTCCTTATTCTCATCGCATCCTATGTGGTCATCCTCTGCTCCCTGAAGTCTTGCAGCTCTGAAGGGCGGCTCAAAGCCCTCTCCACCTGTGGCTCCCACCTCACCGTGGTCATTTTTTTCTTTGTGCCATGCATTTTCCTGTATGTGCGACCTGTGTCCACCTACCCCATAGACAAGGCAATGGCTGTGTCTGATTCCATCATCACATCCATGTTAAGTCCCTTGATCTACACCCTGAGGAACCCTGAGGTGAAAAATGCCATGAAGGAACTGGGGAAATGAGGGACTTTTGTTGGCAACTGACTGTCGTGCTAAGAACCTCATGTTTCCCGTAAAGAGAAATTCTTTCTGAAATGTGTGAGAAATAAACTCTCCATTCTCCACCAGCAGCCAGAGTGATTTCTTAAAAATATAAACCTACTTGGGGGCACAGGGTGGCTCAATTGGTTAAGCATCGTTATTAGCTTAGGTCATGATGTTGTGGTCCTGGGATCCAGTCCTGCTTTGGTCTTCCTGCTTAGCAGGGAGTCTGTTTCTCACTCTCCCCCTGTCCCTGCTCATGATCTCACTCTCTCAATTAAATAAACAAAATTAAATATATATAAAC
>NW_023185971.1:360-1719 GCF_002007445.2 Ailuropoda melanoleuca | reverse complement strand
GAAGCTGCAGGGGCCTGACTCCCAGGGCACCCCTGGGCCTGCCAGGCTGGGGAGTGCAGGCCGCGGAGCTGGTTGGCGTGTCTCTCCAACCAGGGCCTGATGCTGAATGAAAACGTGGGCCCTCTGTCCAAAACGCAGGAAAAGGTGCTGTTCAAGGTACTGAAATAGATAAACTCCAAATGGATGAAAGACCTCGATATAAGACAGGAATCCATCAAAATCCTGGAGGACAACATAGGCAGCAACCTCTATGACATCAAAAAAAAAAAAAAAAAAAAAAAAAAAAAAAAAAAAAAANCGACACATCTCCAAAGGCAAGAGAAACAAAAGATAAAATGAACTTGTGGGACTTTATCAGGATAAAAAGCTTCTGCACAGCCAAGGAAACAGTCAAAAAAACTAAGAGGCAGCCCACGGAATGGGAGAATATATTTGCAAAGGACGCTACAGATAAAGGACTGGTATCCAAGATCTACAAAGAGCATCTCAAACTCAATACACGAGAAACAAATAATCAAATCAAAAAATGGGCAGATAATATGAACAGACACTTTTCCAATGAAGACATACAAATGGCTAACAGACACATGAAAAAATGTTCAAAATCATTAGCCATCAGGGAAATTCAAATCAAAACCACACTGAGATACCACCTTACGCCAGTTAGAATGGCAAAGATAGACAAGGCAAGAAACAACAATTGTTGGAGAGGATGTGGAGAAAGGGGATCCCTCCTACATTGTTGGTGGGAATGCAAGTTGGTACAGCCACTCTGGAAAACAGTGTGGAGGTCCCTTAAAAAGTTAAAAATTGAACTACCCTATGACCCAGCCATTGCACTACTGGGTGTTTACCCCAAAGATACAGACGTAGTGAAGAGAAGGGCCATATGCACCCCAATGTTCATAGCAGCATTGTCCACAATAGCTAAATCGTAGAAGGAGCCGAGATGCCCTTCAACAGACGATTGGATTAAGAAGATGTGGTCCATATATTCAATGGAATATTACTCAGCTATCAGAAAGAACAAATTCTCAACGTTTGCTGCAACATGGACGGCACTGGAGGAGATAATGCTAAGTGAAATAAGTCAAGCAGAGAAAGACAATTATCATATGATTTCTCTCATCTATGGAACATAAGAACTAGGATGATCGGTAGGGGAAGAAAGGGATAAAGAAAAGGGGGGTAATCAGAAGGGGGAATGAAACATGAGAGACTATGGACTATGAGAAACAAACTGAAGACTTCAGAGGGGAGGGGGTGGGGGAATGGGATAGACTGGTGATGGGTAGTAAGGAGGGCACGTATTGCATGGTGCACTGGGTGTTATACGCAACTAATGAAGCATCAAACTTT
>NW_023185971.1:0-227 GCF_002007445.2 Ailuropoda melanoleuca | reverse complement strand
TCGAGTCCCACATCGGGCTCCTCTGCTGGGAGCCTGCTTCTTCCTCTCCCACTCCCCCTGCTTGTGTTCCCTCTCTCGCTGGCTGTCTCTCTTGTCACATAAATAAATAAAATCTTTTTTAAAAAATTTTTAAAAAATAAAATAAAGCAAAAAGTGAAAAAAAAAAGAAAATGTCCTTTTTTGTGCTCTAGGAGGTGGTTGGAGGTGATAGGAGGTGGGATCATGGG
>NW_023185970.1:0-7441 GCF_002007445.2 Ailuropoda melanoleuca | reverse complement strand
AAGCACGGAGGCGGGGGTGGGGGGGGGCTGGGTTTCTGGCTGACTGAATGCAGTGAACGTCTCTCATTATCATCTCAATAGGGGCCTGGGGGCACGGCCAGTGGGGGGAGGCCAGGAGGAGGGCGAATTGCCCGGCTCCAGGCTCCGGCTCCGAGCTTGTTGCCGCAAGATGGGAAAATAGGCTGGTAATTGTCTGGGGCCCTGGGGCTGCCCTACTTCAGACTCTGATTGCCAGTGGGATGCGTGAGGACGGATTCTGAGCACATCAGGGATGGCCCTAAGGGCGCACACTGGAGAGCAGTCACAGCACCCCACCCACCCCCGCCAGCAAGGCTTAGGAGTGGGGGGCCCCCCCGCCAGGGTGAGCCCCCCAGGACATGGCCAGGGTCTGTCTGGGGAAGGAAGGGTCCCAGAGCCCGGGCCAAGGCTGGATGGGGTGCTGCGTGCAGAGCGGAGCAGTCCAGGCTGCCGTGGGGGGACCCCCTCCACCCACCCCATGGTCACCCACTGTCCTGGAAGAATCTGCAGCCAGACCTCCATCCCTCCTAGCACGCTCTGGACCTTGGTTTGTGGTCCAGGAGGAGCCTGCACTGGCCCGCTGAGCGCTGAGCACCTGCTCCTCGGTCACACCCTGAACCACCCCCACATCCACCCGCCCTGTGGCCCTCTCCTGTGCCCTCTCCCCCACCCTGCAGAGGAATGCCCCTCCCCACGCAGCTGCCTGCAGGGCCCGGCTCCTCGCTGGTTTCTCCCCTGCAAGCATCTGAAATGCCCACCCAAGCCTGTTGGGTCTCCCTCAAGGGACCTCCCTGGGTAGCCACGGTGTGCCCTGTAATCTCACTTCTGTGGCCCCGAGGTTACCTGTCCAGCTTCCCTTCCAGGAAGCCTGCCCCCCCCCCAACCCTGTGACCCTGGGAGGCTGGAGTATGCTGGGTGGTCAGGGTTAGGCCCGCCTGGGCACAGGGGTGGGCTGCAGACTGGAGCCGAGGGAGGGGTCTGCTTCCCTGCATTCCCGTGACTGGTAGAACGCTGTGGTTCAAGATGGGACCTGACCCTCTGGGAGGAGCCAAGATGTGCCCAAGGGCTGAGCCCATCTCTGGGGGGACGTGGCGACTTTGCCCACCCCTCTGTTGGGTTCACTGCGCTGGGCTGGGCCATGTCTCCTTGGTGTCTGGAGGAAGGTTCTGAACACGGGTCCTCAGGCACAGGCACAAGGCTGCTGGGGCTCTGGGCCCCGGCCTCAAGCCCCCCGCCCCCTGGGAGTGGCCCGAGGGCTGTCAGCATCCCGGACCAGGGTTCTGAAGAAGGCTCAGGTCCTGGGCCAAGGGGGTGGTCCTCAGAAGAGCGGCCGCAGTTGGGGGCCGTGGCTGACTGTGCCTGACTGCGCTTCCTTCCCCGCAGAGCTCGACGCAGGCCGTCTCAGGCAGAGGCTACTCGGTAAGTGTGCCCCCCACCCCCGCTGGCTGGACCCCTGCATGCCCTGTGCCTCTGCAGCCCGCAGCCGTCCCGCACGCTGCCCCTGGAGCCACACACCTCAGGGTGGTCCTGGCCCTGTGGGGGGGGCACGCCGGCAGAGATAGGGAGGGGGCATCCCACACCTCTGGGTCCTGCCCTGGGAGAGACCAGCTGACCCTCATTCCCTGACTTCCTTGAGGGCTCTGCCTTTGGGTCCTGCCAGGAGGCACTCGGAGTGAGGGGCACCGAGCAGCCGCCCCCCAGGGACCTGACACCCCCGTGCGTGCTCCATGCTCGCCCTGGACTGGGCATGAGGCCCCTGGGCCCGGGGGCAGGAGGTGGCTGGCCACGCGCCAGCCGGGTCCAGCTCTGTGGGGGCCACCTCCCTACGCCCGCCCCCTCCCCTTGCCCCTGCCCCAGCCCCAGGGGAGCAGCCCCTACCCTTTCCTCAGGACTTCATTTCCTTGCGCCTTAAGTATCAGGAGGAACATTAATGACGCCATAAAACCCAGAGCTCCATAAAAGCTATTTGTGCAGATTTACAGCCGTTTGGGCTCATTGGGGGGCGGGGCCTGGGCTCCGCCTGCCTCATCCCCCCGCCCACCGCAGCCCCTGATTTACTGCGAGCTCCACAGTTCCAGTCAGGCTGGGCTGCTTCTCTAAATCACATCAGCTTTTTATAGGATGTGTAATTAACCCACTGATTTTCTGTGTGGCAGGGACACCCTGCACCCCTGGGCCTCCCCTGACCCCCAGCCGCCTTGCCCTCAGGGTCAGGTGGGTCAAGTGCAGTGTTTTCTAGCATTGCACCTGGTGGGCTCTATGCTTCTGGGTGGCGGTCACATCCTGATGCAGGAGGGGTGTCTCCCCAGGGGAGCCCTGCCCTCCTTGGGTCCCTGGTCACAGCCATGGGTGGCAGCCCTGCCCTGCCCCTTCCTCCCACGGGTCGGGCTGTCTCAGCGTATCACCTGCTCCTGGACAGAGTGACACTCTGGGCTGTGCCAGCACTGGGCTCCCTCTGGGGACAGAGCAGGCAGACCTGCCGGTGTGGGAAGTGGCTGGCGATAACACACTGTGTGATGCAGGTCGGGATTGGGGAGAGTGAGGGGCCAGGACCCCCAGCAGTGGGTGAGGTAAGGGGTGTGTGCTAGCCCCAGAGGGTCCCAGAGGGGCCAGGCCCAGGGACACCCCATTTAGAGCCTCCTTCCAGGTCTGAAAGCCCCTGGGTAGCTGTGTTCTCCCTGCCCCGAGCCTCCTTGCCGGAGCCACTGGGCAGCCCTTCTGCTTCCAGATTGCCTGCGTTACTCATGTCTTTTCCCCAGAGAGCTCCTTTGAATATTTCCTGGAGAAGAATCCGTAATTAATGTGCCAGCTGCTTGTAGCTTAACCCCCCGTGGCCACTGCACGGGAATGAGAGATGGTGGCGGGGACAGGCCCAGCCTGCTGCTGGGGCCGTGGGGGTTCCTATGTGTGCACACCAGACACTGGCATATGCAGGTGTGTGTGCATTAGGCCCTGGGATGAACAGGTGTGCGTGCTGGTCCCTGGCGTGAGCAGGTGTGTGTGCATGAGGCCCTGGCGTGAGCAGGTGTGCGTGCTGGTCCCTAGCGTGAGCAGGTGTGTGCGTATTAGGCCCTGGCTTGAGCGGGTGTGCGTGCTGGTCCCTGGCGTGAGCAGGTGTGTGTGCATGAGGCCCTGGCGTGAGTGGGTGTGCGTGCTGGTCCCTGGCGTGAGCAGGTGTGCGTGCTGGTCCCTGGCGTGAGCAGGTGTGTGCGTATTAGGCCCTGGCGTGAGCAGGTGTGCGTGCTGGTCCCTGGCATGAGCAGGTGTGCGTGCTGGTCCCTGGCGTGAGCGGGTGTGTGTGCATGAGGCCCTGGCGTGAGCGGGTGTGCGTGCTGGTCCCTGGCGTGAGCGGGTGTGCGTGCTGGTCCCTGGCGTGAGCGGGTGTGCGTGCTGGTCCCTGGCGTGAGCGGGTGTGTGTGCCTGTCCCTGGTGTATGCTGGTAGGCCCTGCAGGGTGTGGGTGGTTGGCCTGGCCCTCCCAGAACCAGAGGTGCATCTGGCACTGGAGAAGCCAGAAACAACCCAGGTGACCCTTATCCAGTAGGAGTAGGCAGGGTGGGGGCAGGTGGGTGGCCAGGCCCAGGCCTGGAAAGCACCGTGAGCTCAGTGCCTGGATCTCTATGTGCGCTAGGCTCCCAGAGCTGTCTGTGGCTGCTGGCACTACCCACCAGGGGCGTGAGGGCTGGGCCAGCTGGACTGGGCAGAAGGGGCTGCGACCCTGCCTCTAAATCCAGTCTTCACCATGGGACCCTCGGACGCTTGTGCGTGCACACTGAGGTCGAGGCCTGTGTGTGTGTGCGTGCGCGTGCGGGCATGTGCATGCATGTTCCAGTGGGTAGGTCGTGTGGCTTCTGCCTGCACCTGACCTGTGTGCAGCTCGTGGGTGGCTCTGTGAGAGGAGACTGTGTGCCATGTCCCCTGTGTCTCCGTGTGGCTGTGCACACCTGCACATACCAGTGTCCCGTGTTTCTTTCTGGGCCGTCTGCATGTCCATTTGGAAGGGGGTGTGTGTGCCACGAGTGTATCTGGGCATAAGTGACAGGCGTGGCACAGGTGCCTGTGTGTGGCCTGTGGCTTCGCATGTGGGTGTGCAAGTGTGCCCCAGGGGCCTTGCTTGGGGGTGTCTAAGTGGGGCCTCAGGCTCGGCAGGGCTCATGTCTGTCCCCAGCAGTGTCCCTGCACTAGTGACCCAGGGCAGTTGTCATCTGACCTGCTTTATAGACCATACTTAAAGGGATTTAATTCTGTGAGGTTTATCCCCAGCAAATCCCCAATTATTGCTCATCCTTGACAGCTTGTCCCGAAAGCCTGGTGCAGCCTCCCCAGCACACCTCAGATGTGCCTCAGTGCCGTGAGATCAGTTAGAAAGTCATTTTCTCCATTCAGCTGCTGGCAGCTGGGGACGTGACGACCCACCTCCCTCTGCAGCAGGGCGTGGGGGCTCCTTTATGAGAGGGAAATGAGGGTCTGGATGCCTGCTGGGGCTGGGAGGCCAGCTGAGTGTGGTGCATGGAGTGTTCTGGAAGGGGCCTGTGCCCACAGAGGTTGTGGGGCTGCGGACAGGAGCAGGGGCAGAACAGCAGTGATGCCACTGGCTGCCACCTGCAATGAGCCCGGGAGGCCTCAGGCCCTCCACAAGGCCGTTGTCACCAAGGCGATGACCCCCGAACCGCTAGGTAAGGAAGCTGAGGTGCGGGGGTCAGAGAACCCACCCCACGTGCCCACCGAGGGCCCGAGCTGAGACCCGGAGCAGGCAGGCCAGTCCGCAGGTCCCCTCCCTTCCCAGGACCATCCTGGGGCTCTCACACCTCCTCTCCCGAGCGCCCTCCTCCCTTCCACCAGTGTTTACTGAACCGAATGGCCAGTGTCCCTGCCCCGTGGGCCTCACCGTGCCGTGGAGAAGATGGTGCATAAAGCCGATAAGAACTGCTCCTAGTTGGAGGCGGTGAGGGCAGCGGCGACCAGGTGGTAGGGAGGGGCGAGGCCAGGCTGCAGGTGGCCACAGGTGTACACGGGGCGGGGGCAGGGCAGGGGGAGGCCTCTCAACCCTGCTAGTGACCCTAGAGCAGCCAGTGCGAAGGCCGTGCGGTGGGAGGGGTCCACCTTCCCATGCAAAGCGCAGCAAGGGCCAGGGGGCTGCCGAAGGCCAGGCGGGGCCAAGGGTGGGCCTCAGGTGAGGCTCTCACTTTGACGCAGGAGGAGTTCCCAGCAGAGCAGGGCAGGTTGGGGAAGAAGGGGCGTCCGCCTCCTCCCCAGGCCAGGCAGCCAGGAGGCCAAGTTGGTGTGTGCGGGAGAGCCGGCCTCAGGCCAGGCGCAGAAGGGCACAGGATGCCCACCGGCTCCTCTGCGGTGGGCCGGCCCCCCTCTCCACCTGCCCTGGCAGCGCCCCTGCACAGGGGATAATGAGCCAATTGGCTTGATTGCCTTTGGGGGATCTCTGGAAATTCATTTTCAGGTTTCGGTTGGGCTGCAGACCGCTAATTTCCTAGCAGCTCCGGCTGCAGCACCAGCCTCCCGCCTGGAACCCAGCTGGTGCTGGCCACAGGGCCATGGAGGAGGCTGCCGTGGCCGGCGGTGTGTCCCTGGCTGCCCCCTGCACCTCAGCGCCTGGACAGCAGGGCGGAGCTGGCGCTGTGCTGGTACAGCCCCGTCTAGGGGGACCCACAGCCCGGTTCCTTCACGCCCGTGCCCGGGCCTCCGTACCCGCCCCCCCCCGATGTGGGCTTCCGTGTGTGGTTCCTGCATGGGCTGGTGAGGCCTCCTCACAGCCTGGCGGTGCTGGAACCAGGGTCCCCAAGGGAGGGAGCATGGGTGGTGTGGCTCCGCACTCTCTCATCACCAGACCCGCCTGGACTTACGGGACAGGGCCGAGGCCCCTTTTCTCAACAGGAGGGTGCCCATACTTTGTGAGACGGACACAGCCTGATGTGGGGTACACCCCACCACACGGAGTCCCATACCCGGGGGAGAAGGGGCACAGGGGGCTTGTACACATGTGCACACGTGCAGCGGGGGGCGGGGGGCTCGGGCCATCCCCTCCTCCCAGGGGTGGAAGCTCCTGGCTCTGCACCTGCTTTCCCACCCTGGGTCACCCAGCCCTGGCAGGAGGGATGCAGCCTGCTCTGCCTGAGGTCACTGGATGGGTATACAGGCCACTTGTTGGGTTTGCCTCTCGAGCCAGGGACCTCTGTGGTTATAATGGGGGTGCAGCATGAGACGGGGTGGACCCAGGGCCCCCTGAGGTGTCAGACTGCAGTGAAGCCCTTAACCAGCTGTACTCCTCGGGGGGCTGGCGGGGAGGTGCCTGGGGTGCCTCTCGCCGTCCTGAGACCTGTCGGCTCCCGGGAGTGGCCCAGCACTCGCGGTCCCCAGCCGCCCCCCTGAACGGCATAGGCCTCCGCTGACCCCTGCTGCGCTGGCCGGTCCCGAAGCAGGCTCTGTCTGTACGAGGCAGGTTTCTGACATCCATTACCCTGCTCCTTGGGCCACTTCCGAGCGGCCGTCATTTGTACAAAAGCAATAAAAACCAGTCAGCCTCTCCCTGGAGTCGGGGAGCTGCATTCTGCTCATGACCTCTGAGCATGGGGGCAGTCCTTAGCTGGCTGCTGGTGCCGCCGCCGCTTGGGCTGGCAGGGACGGCCAGGTGTGTTCGAGCACGGTGTCCTTACCTGTGATGCAGCCCCGGCCTGGCCTGGTTCTTGTCAGATCTCCCATCCACCCCCCCTGCACCCACCCTTCACTCAGCCCACGTCCTAAGGCCCTGGGATGCAGCCGTGGCCCACAACTGTCCAGCTGGTAGGGCACGGATGTCCTTCCCTGTGGGTTGGTAAGGAGCCTTGTGTCTTGTCCCCCAGCACTTACGCCGTGGCTGGAGTCAGGGGGCTCAGCCCTGCCTGCCCGCACTGCCTCATCGGGCTGGTCGTAAGGTTGTGAACATGGCCTCTGGGTGCATCCAAGAGTGTATTTGCAGGGAAGCCGGCCCACTGCTGAGACAGACGAGGCTGTGGCCCAGCACAGCTGGGCAGGCCCTTTCGTGTGCTCAGCAGAAGTGGCACCAGGAGGGGCGTGGCCGGAGGGGGCCCCGTTCCTGAGCCCCCTTCCTGTGGCGGTGCTGCAGCCCTCACTCCCAGCAACTAGATTGCAGGTTCTTCCAGAAAGGGGGCAGTAGTGAGTTGCTGTGTACCCCCAGACAGAGCAGGACAGAACAGAGGATGAAAAGATAAACAGGTGACCTCCCTGCCCAGTGCTTTAGCTGGTGGCAAGTGCTGAGGAGAAAGATGCAGCAGGCAGAGGGGGTGCTGTTGTGTGGGGGGGTGCTGTAGAGGGGTGCTGGTGTTGAGCGGGGGTACTGGTGTCAAGGGGGAGGGGTGGTGCTGGTGTCAAAGGGGAGGGTGCTGGTGTCTGGGGGGAGGGTGCTGATGTCC
>NW_023185969.1:0-1217 GCF_002007445.2 Ailuropoda melanoleuca | reverse complement strand
CAAGTTATTCCTCAAATCTTTTAACTTAATGATTCATGGATGTTTGGGTTATAACCATGACAGAGAAAAACTCACACACCAAAGCTCAAACTTGTCCCTGTAACATACTCATTCCCCCAAAACTGACTGAGTAAAATTAGGAAGTAGGTAAGGGTTGGACAGAGAGATGGAAGAGCAATCAATTAAAGCAATTAGTAAATCAAACTTTTTTTTTTTTTAAGATTTTTTATTTATTCATTTGAGAGAGAGACAGCCAGTGAGAGAGGGAACACAAGCAGGGGGAGTGGGAGAGAAAGAAGCAGGCTCCCAGTAGAGGAGCCCGATGCGGGGCTCGATCCCAGAATGCCAGGATCACGCCCTGAGCCAAAGGCAGACACTTAACGACTGAGCCACCCAGGCGCCCCAAAACTTTTGATTTTCTTATTTTAAGAGGATATGGACAAGAAAAGTAAAAACACAAAATAGTAAAATTTTAGTCAGCAAAAGGGTTCCAAAATAACTATGGGGAAATGATACAGTCAAGGCTATGGCTAACAATCTTAAACGGCAAGTTCCTTAACTTACCTTAGATAACAAAATCTTCCCCTAGAAAGCAAGAGTTTTGTTAAGAACAGTTTTGTGCACCTGTGCCTGACCACTGCCCTTAGCCCACAGCCGTCTGAATGTGGCTCACGTGGCAGCTCACACCTGGTTCCCCCAACTCCCAATATGCTTGGTGTTACCATCTTAATGTTTAAGTAGTACGCATTTATGTGATTTTTTTGAATCAGTAATATACTTACATATATTAAAAGTCCCATTTTTGAACTCTCTGCTATGCACGTACCTGTTCTACAAAAGGTAACCCACTTTTATGCAGATAAAGCAAATATATACTCTTTTCCTCTCCCTTTTAAAAACACATTTACTGAGGTATAACTGATACACAATAAACTGCACATATTGCCAACATACAACCCATGAGTTCTGGCATATGTGTGTATCTGTTGTGAGCTCAACTGTGTTCCCCTCAAATTGCAATTTTGAAGCCCTAACCCCCCATATCTCAGATTGTGGCTGTATTTGAAGACAGGGCCTTTGAAGAGGTGATCAAGTTAAAATGTGGCCATTAGGGGGGGCCTAATCCAATATGACTTGTGTCCTCATAGAACTGATTAAGACACAGATAATTATGTGATTAGGACATGGAAGAAAGACCATGTGATGACAATAGGGAG
>NW_023185968.1:992-1215 GCF_002007445.2 Ailuropoda melanoleuca | reverse complement strand
AATTTCTTTGCCCTGGCCGCTTTCAATACTGTGTCCTTGGATCTAATATTTGCCAATTGCACTATGACGTGCCATGGCATAGGTTTGTTGTGGTTGAGCTTGGGAGGGGTCCTCTCTGCCTCTCGGACATGAATGCTTGTTTCCCTTGCTAGATCAGGGAAGTTTTCAGCTACAATTTGTTCAAGTATCTCTTCTAGACCTCTGTTTTTCTCCACCCCCTCGG
>NW_023185968.1:750-947 GCF_002007445.2 Ailuropoda melanoleuca | reverse complement strand
TTTCATTGAGTCAGTAATCTCCTGTAACCTACATTCTTGAGCGTGGATTTTTTTGAGTCCAGATTCTATTTTAGCTTCTCTTCTACTAACCCCTCCTCCAATTCGCTGATATGTTCTTCTGCCTCATTCACCCTGGCCATTGGAGCCTCTAGTTTTGACTGCATTTGGCCCATAGAATTTTTAATTTCTGCCAAATT
>NW_023185968.1:0-190 GCF_002007445.2 Ailuropoda melanoleuca | reverse complement strand
TTCTCCACTGATGTTCTGGCCACTTTAACTCTGCTTCTGTTGGTGCTGCTCAACCCTGCAGCCTCCCGGGATGTGTGCCCCACACCCGGCGTCCCAGCCCTCACTTCCAGGGCCGGTGTGTCTCTGTCCTTTGTGTTTCTAACACCGCCAGCCGCCAGCTGCCCCCGCGTGCTCCCAGAGCTCCCAGTCT
>NW_023185967.1:0-1467 GCF_002007445.2 Ailuropoda melanoleuca | reverse complement strand
ACCACTTATTGAAGAGACTGTCTTTTTTCCATTGGACATTTTTTCTTGATTTGTCAAAAATTAATTGACCAACAGTACTTTAAAAGGATCACACTCCAGGATTGAGGGTCAACAGTACTNTTTGTCAAAAATTAATTGACCACAGAGTTGAGGGTCAACAGTACGTTAAAAGGATCACACTCCAGGATTAAGTGGGATTTATTCCTGGGATGCAAGGGTAGTTAAATATCCACAAATCAATCACCATGATATACCACATTAACAAATGAAAAATGAAAATCACGTGATTATCTCAACAGATGCAAAAGAAAGCATTTGCCAAAAATCAACATCCATTTTTGATGAAAACTCTTAACAAAATGGGTATAGTGGGAGTGCACCTCAACATAATAAAGGCCATATATAACAAATGCACAGATAACATCAAACTCAATGGTGAAAAGCTAAAAGATTTTTCTCTAAGATCAGATAAGAAAAGGGTGCCCACTCTCTCCATTTTTATTCAACATAGTATCAGAAGTCCTAGCCACAGAAATTAAGCAAGAAATAAAAGGCATCCAAATTGGAAAGAAAGAAATTAAACTTTACACTATTTGCAGATCATGATACTACATATAGAAAACCCTAAGATTACACACAAACTATTAGAATAAATGAATTCAGTAAAGTTTCAGGATACAAAATTAATATACACAAATCTGTTTCATTTCTATACATTAGTAATGAATTATCAGAAAGAGAAATCAAGAAAACATCCACAATTGCATCAAAAAGAATAAAATACTTAGGAAAAAATTTAACCAAGAAGGTGAAAAACCTGTACCCTGAAAATGATCAAGACACTGATGACAGAAATTGAAGACAACACAGATAAGTTAAAAGATGTTCCATTCTCATGGATTTGGAGAATATTGTTAAAAAGTGCATATTACTCAAAGCAATCTACAGATTCAACCCAATTCCTATCAAAATGCGAATGCCATTTTTCTCAGAACTAAAACAAGTAATTCCAAAATTTTTATGGATACACAAAAGACTATGTATACCAAAGCAATCCTGAGAAAGAACAAAGTTTGAGGCATCATGTTCCTGCATTTCAAACTACACTACAAAGCTTGAGTAATCAAAACACTATGGTATTAGCATTAAAACAGATACACAGATGAACATGAGCCCAAAAATAAACCCATGCATATGTGGTCAATTAATTTATGATACAACAGTCAAGAATATACAATGGTGAAAAGACAGTCTTCTTCAATGAATGGTGGTGGGAAAACTGGACAGCCACATGCAAAAGAATGAAACTGGACCACTATCTTACACCATATGCGAAAATTAACTCAAAATGGATGAAGACTTGAGTGTAAGACCTGAAACCATAAGAATCCTAGGAAAAAAATAGGTGGTAAGCTACTTGACACCAGTCTTACCAATGTTTTTTTGGATCTGACTCCAAAGGCAAGG
>NW_023185966.1:0-688 GCF_002007445.2 Ailuropoda melanoleuca | reverse complement strand
AGTTCTCAGTTGAAGCTTAAAAATCAAAAGTAGAAAAATTCTATTTTTTAAATGAAATGCAATGCAATGAATATTCAAATTAAGTATTTGTCAGAATTTGAGACACCTTCTGAAAAAATACACTTTGCTATGCTTTTATACTTATTTTCATAAAGAGAAACGGGTAACTAAGGGAACCAGATTGTGGATTTTAACTATGAGTCAATCCTCTAAGGCAGAAACCCCAGTCTCAAATGAGAACACATAATGATCACATGCATATATATGGAATCAAACATGTGGACCTTGCATCATAAAGGTGTTCCTGATCTCTGTGTTACTTTAACGTCTCACCAAAATAATTGATGGATCACTATTTGANATCACTATTTGATATACTATATATTAACTACATTGGAATGTAAAAAGAATTAAAAAATATTCTTTTGCCAAAGTTAAAAAAATGATAATAATTTTAATTGGCTATTTGTTTCCTCTCTCTTTGCAGCTTATCCCAAATGGGTTCATGGCCCAATACCAATATATTAATCTTCCTTTGCCTTTTCAATTATTGAAAGTATTATTTTTCTTTTCCATTCCCTTTGCGTGTATGTGTGTTTGTGGTGTGTGTGTGTAGGCTTTTCCCTTTGTCTTGGCAAGTTAATCCTTTAATCCAACTCTCTTCTTGAGTGAATTTAATGACAATGAG
>NW_023185965.1:0-660 GCF_002007445.2 Ailuropoda melanoleuca | reverse complement strand
AACAATTGTGTTGACTTTCTGACATTTTATAATGTGAAATATTTTAACATATTTATTAGTGTCTATATTTTCTTTTCTGTAGGTTATCTCTTTATGACATTTGTCCTTTTTTTTAAAATTGTGGACTGATCCTTAAAAAAATTGACTAGGGTTGATAAATTTGTATATATTCAAAAAACCACACATGACTGCCATTTTGTAGATCAAAATATTGAATAGAAATGCGCATAACATTAATCTTGATATGTGCTATTGATGNATATGTGCTATTGATGTTTTTTTTCTGCTGGCCTTTTAAATTTATATAAAACTGAAATAGGACTTTATATTTTTTTGCCTGACATTTTCAAATGGCTTTCTATTGTTTTTGTGTGTTTTGGTATAATGACTGAGTCTCAAAGTTGGGTATCTTAAGACTATTTTGTTTACCCTGTATTTTCTACCCTAGCACAAAGCAGGGAACTCAAAAATATAGATTTTGTGTATCTAGGAATGGTATTCAACATTTAACAACTAGTATCTGGCTAGCTAATGGGAACAGACCACACCTTAGGGCTGGGCCGAGATCTGGGTGTTTATTCCTTAGTCGTTGGAGTGTATGGAAAGCATTGCTCATTATTTGGGGGCAAGTAAGGAATGGAGGTGCAATTAATCTGTTGA
>NW_023185964.1:0-819 GCF_002007445.2 Ailuropoda melanoleuca | reverse complement strand
ATCAGAAAACTAGAGACCACAGCCAGAGTGGGAGAGTACCTCGTGCCTGTTAGTGACTTTCATCAAAAGGACGAGAAATAACAAATTTTGACTAGCATGTGGAGAAAAGAGAACCCCCATGCAGTTGCTGGGAATGTACATTGGTGTAGCCACTATGGAAAACAGTATGCAGGTTCCTCAAAAATTAAAAATATAACTACCATATGATCTAGCAATTCCATTTCTGAGTATTTATCCAAAGAAAATAAAACACTACCTTGAAAAGGTTGTACTTTTTTTTTTAGATATGTTATTGCATGCTTAATAGACTACTATATAGTGTACACATAACATTGCAGCATTATTTAAAATAGCCAAAATATGGGTAAAAACTAAGCATCTATTGATGGATGGATAAAGAAATTGTGATAGATGATGGATGGATGGATAGATAGATGATAGATGATAGATAGATAGATAATAGAGATAGATGATAGATAGATAGATAGATAGATAGATATAGATAGATAGAGGCACTGGTTCATGAACTATACTTTGAGTAGCATTAGAACTCTGTGATATATAAATGCTTTCCTAAAGAAAATTTGTGTGTGTGTTCATTCCCTTTATTGTATATACATAATTGGATAAAGAATTGTGGTAGTTCTGTGTGTGTGTGTGTGTATGTATATATACACACACACAATGTATGTGTAGTTTTATATATATGTATATATATGTATATATATATATGTGTATATATATATACACACACACACATACACAATGGAATATTATTTAGCCATAAATATTGGATAGCCATAAAGATTTGTGGTAGTT
>NW_023185963.1:0-1498 GCF_002007445.2 Ailuropoda melanoleuca | reverse complement strand
CCACCCAGGCGCCCCTATTTTATTTTTTTATCTTTATTTATTTGAGAGAGTGGGTGAGTGAGAGAGAGAGAGAGATAGAGCACAAGCTGCTGGGGGGAGAGGCAAACGGAGGGGGAGACGCAGACTCCCCACTGAGCCTGGAGCCCAATCCGGGGCTGGATCCCAGGGCCCCGGGATCATGACCTGAGCCAAAGGCAGACACTTAACTGACTGAGCCCCCCAGGGGCCCGGCCTCTTCATTTCCAGCACTTAGATTTGTTAGCAGGCATCTGGTGCAGGTGCCAGGACCAGATTTCACTGGTGCGGGGGCAGGTGTGCGATGGGGCTCGTGGCTTGGAGAGCTGGCATCACGCAGGTGCTTGTAAATTCCGGCTCTTCCTGTGCGCGCTGCAAATCCGGGGCTGCAGTTAGTGACATCGATGCCCGACTCTGCTCACACACCCTCCCCCACAGTCTCAGGTGGGGGAAGCTCCTATGGCATTCCGTGCAGGAAGCTGCTTCTCTAAGCCGCGGGGGCCTCCTGGGCTCTGGGCTTGCGGAGCCCCCTCTGCTCACGCTCCGACTCCAAGGAACGTTCTAGCCCCACAGCCCTTGCGCACCCCAGCCCCACCTAAGCCCTGGCCCCTGGGGCCTGTACCCATCTGACGTTCGTTCTCTGGGCCGTCGGCCGTGCTCTAGTTGCAGATTCATTTGCAGCACCCGGATTTTTCCGCCCCCACCTCTCCCGGGCCGGGTAGGGGGGGATTATGTTTCATCCCGCATTTCTGTATCCACAGCGGGACTGTGGTACCATGACCCACGCAGCCTCCATAGGCGCCCTGAGCTCACCAAAGTCGGGAGTCCCTCCCTGAGGATCCACAGAAGGTTGAGTACTATTTCTCAGACTTACGCTATGTGCCAGATACATGCCTAGTGCTGTATGTATGTAGCACATGGGCAGATAACAGCATTGTACACGTACAAAATATGTAGCCACACATGATAGCACGGGTGCACGTGCACATAGCACGGAGACGTACAGAAACCCAGTACGTGTGCGCACACGCACATAGCCCATGTGCATACATACACGATGTATGTACATCACTGGCCGGGACAGACAGCCGATCCTCACAGAACTCACAGTCCAGCCCGGGAAATATGCAATAGACACAATTATCCCCTACTCCCCAGGGGGGTGTGTAACAAGGTGGGAACCAAGACGGTGGGTTGGAAGGTACTGAGGTCGGAGGGCAGCTGGGAGAGGCCAGGTGGAGGCATCCCTGCAAGGGGGTGGGACCCTGCACCCCTGGCCCCTCCCCAGCCAGGAACCCTGTACACACCGCCCTCCTCAGCCACTAGTGATTGGTCCCTGTCTGGTGCTGGGCTCATCGAAGTGGAGTCTAGGCAACCCCACGCTACGTAAGGAATGTGTGGCTCCCAGGGAAGGAGGACTCAGAATGCACCTGTTGTGTGGGCGGGGCAGGATGCTCAAGGCCGCCCTGCAGGCTGACTGGGC
>NW_023185962.1:0-913 GCF_002007445.2 Ailuropoda melanoleuca | reverse complement strand
AAGATAAAGGGAAGGGGGAGGGAGCCTCTGCGCTCAGGTGCTGGGAAGCAATAGCCCCTTGTGCTGGGGAGAGGGCTGGACTCTCAGACCAGCACCGGCAAGAGAGCGGACTGAGACAGTGAGCCTGGGAACGCCCGTGTCCAAATTGAAAACAGGAGCTCCCGACTGCACACTTGAACTAGGGTGAAAGCGAGAGCTCAGGAATGCAAGCGCGACCAGACTGAAAACTGGTGCTCCAGAGCACAGGCGAACCATACTGAAACAGGGAGCTCGGGGGCTCGGGAGCACACGCGGGGCACCTGGTGGCTGGCGGGGTTAGAAACACAAAGGACAGAGACGCGCCGGCCCTGGAAGTGAGGGCTGGACACCGGGTGTGGGGCGCACAGCCCGGGATGCTGCAGTGTTGAGCAGCACCAACAGAAACAGTTAAAGTGGCCAGAACATCAGTGGAGAACAGTCCACGATCCCTCTGTTCTATGACAGAGGCTGAATTTCGGCCGCTGCTGCTCTGGCTCTCAGAAGAGGCACAGCAGACCACCAGGGAAAGACGCCAGAGAACAAAAGCCCGAAATACTGGCTCACAGGGTGCCCATCCCCATCCCCCCTCGCAGGGGACACGGAGACTCTACCCAAACAGGGTTGCCTGAGTATTGGCGCGGCAGGTCCTTCCCCCAGAAGGCAGGCTGAAAAATCAAGAAGCCCACATTCCGGGGCGCCTGAGTGGCACAGTCACAAAGCACCTGTCTTCGGATTAGGGCGTGATCACAGCGTTCCGGAAAGGAGTCCCTCATCAGGCTTCTCCGCTGGGACCCTGCTTCTTCCTCTCAAACTCCCCTGCTTGTGTTCCCTTTCTTGCTGACTCTCTCTCTCTCTCTCAAATAAATAAATAAACTCTTTAAGGAAGAAGCCCACA
>NW_023185961.1:0-701 GCF_002007445.2 Ailuropoda melanoleuca | reverse complement strand
CACTAGGGATATAACGATGAAAGAGACAGACCAATTTACTGCTCCAGTGAACCTATGTTCATGAAAGCCCACGTAAGTAAGTGAATAAATAATCTAATTCAAGATGCCGACAAGTTCTTTGAAGAAAATAACTAGGAGAAAGGATAGTGAGTGCTGGGGTAGGGAGGAGAGCTCTAGTTAAGCAAAGGCCTGAATGAAGAGGAGGAGCCAGCCATGCAAGACCTGGGGGAGGGTCATTCCTGGCAGAGAGCAGCAGGAACAAGTCCGAGCTAATTACACTTGTAGCCCCGTGACCAGTTCCTTCCTTTCCTCTGACCCCCAGACGGCGTCTTACAAGATAGGGGAAGTTGAATAGATGGAGGCTGTCTTCACTCCACCCAGGCCTTCACCTTCAGAGGGATGGTGGGGGGACAGTCCGGGGACCCATAACCATGGAGGCCACGGGCTGCCACTGATCAGGGAAGATGGAAGACTTCCCCCACCGGTACTAAACCTACCCTCTGCTTCAATGCCTCACCTTCTCTGGTCTCCAGTGGAGGTTAAGTGTTTCTTCAGTTCAGGGTCATGTTACTGTGTCATGTGCACACAGAGTCAGAGAGAGAGGGAGAGCTTCTGCAAGAGGTTGTCCCTGGATACACCCCGGGCTTTTGGAAGTGGCCCTCCCCTCTTTGCCCACTCTTCCCCTCCCTCCCTCCCTCCCT
>NW_023185960.1:0-766 GCF_002007445.2 Ailuropoda melanoleuca | reverse complement strand
GCAAAGCCTGGCCTGGAATGCCTCCATCTAGATGAGGCCTGACCCGCCCAGTGGCTCTCACGCCCCTTACCGCGATCCCATGAGGAATTCAGATTTGTTCTGTAATCTAAAATTTGAAGTGACTCTTCAGTTGTGGCTTTGACAGCTAAAACCTCCTCAGGTCTTGTTCACCAGGACAGATACGCAGCCATGGCTCCCCTAACCTGCATCTGATTCTTTCACCTCAAAGTGGAACTTTACACATTTGTTCCTTGTAGTCTTGGGCTCCGCATCTCCGTTTCCTCGACCAAGCAGAGATGCATGTGTCGAGGGGGTGGCCTCAACCACTCCAGCACTTAGAGAAGCAGGCATGTTTACGGTGACCCTGCTTCTTTTATTTCTCCTTCCTCAGCCTCTGCCACGGTGCTGCGTATGCAGTAGGTGCTCGGTATGCAGTAGGCACTCAGTAATAGCTAATTCTGTATCTAACCTGCTGTGTCACCCCCAAATCACAAGCTCGAATATGTGCTGTATGTGAAAGCCCTTTGGCCATTGGCAGGTGACGTAAAGATATCACTTATTATTAATGGTGGAAGGGCAACCGAATGCCGATGGAAGGCGGGAGCCATCGGTGGTTTTCTCTACGCCCACGGCGGCTGGAATGACGCCTCTCACAGCAGGTGCACCATGAAGGTAATCGGTTGAATTCAACCAGAGCGACTCGCCCTGCATCTTAGACACAGACTTAGAAGAAGAAAGTCCACACATGGGGCGGAAGGTTCTGGCC
>NW_023185959.1:0-1898 GCF_002007445.2 Ailuropoda melanoleuca | reverse complement strand
ACCTCTTGGGGACAGGATTCTGGAGCCTTCTAGTGAAAGAATCATGGATGCTGATGCTTTGTGGGTCCGTTTGGGCCCAGAAGATGGCACCAGTTTTCAGAACAATTGGAAGGATGGTGGGAACAGGACATCCCCCAGCAATGCCCCCAAAACACCCCCAAGTTCCAAAAGCCACCCAGAAGCCAGCGATCTCCTCATCAGAAGGGACCCTGAGGTGGTCAGTGCGAGGGTCCCAGGGAAGACCAGAGATGGCTACAGGTCCAGCGTTCTTGACATTGTCGCCCTGATGGCAGAGTACAAGAAGCAGGAGGGTCAGGAGCTGGTGGAGGGTACGCCCGCGGCACCCAGCGGCTCGACTCAGGAGAGGCCGGGCCAGCAAGGCAGGGTGGAACCAAGAAGGAGGAGCTGGAAGGAGAGGTCTGAAGCTGAGGGTCCCCGGAAACAAGCCAGTTCTGCCGAAGCAAACCACGGTTCCACTCCCTTCTCGGGCTAGCAGCCGGCAGAGGCCCCAGGGGCAGCTGCGAACACCAAATTCAGCCCTCCTCTGTGGGCTCTGCCACCCTCGGCTCCTACTGAGAAATATCCAGGGGCCTCTTTTGGCACTGCGGGTCCCAGGAGAAAAGTTTTGGGAATCCCTGAGGATGACAGAAAGGACTTGGTTAGTAAACATCTGAGTGCAAGGTACCAGAATTCCACAGCCGAGTTGAAGCCCACTCCCTGGGAGGATCTGGGCAGTGGGGCCTGTGTGTTGTCCAGATCCTCTCCCACTGACCAGAAGAAAGGGACCCTAACGAAATCCATTAGGAGGGGAGAGGAGGGCAGTGTGGTCCAGTGGGGTGATCGCCCATACGACTGTGGCAGGTCACCGTTGAATGTCAAGAGGGCCTATTCGGAGAAAGGCCCCCCTGCCAAAATCCGAGAGGGCCTGTCTGTCATGCAGGAAGCCAGAGAGAGGAGGCAAGAGCAACCCAAAGGGAGGTCCAGCCTCCCTGGAGACAGTTCTGAGGCCACGGAGAACAAAATGGGGCCCTGCCGGCGAGAGTCAGGGACTCGAGACAGTCAAAAGTTGAGCAGGAAGGCTGTTTCGGTTTTGTAAAACGTTGGTTAAACACCTAGGCCAGGGGTCTCAAACTCCCATCCCATGTGGGCCTGATGGGCATGTAAATGAATGGAGTCAGGCTGAGTGTGCAACTCTAGGGAGTGGTGGGGATTGTGGCAAATAGAGAGCTCAGTCCCTAGGGGGACGGGGCAGCTGCTGCTCAGGTCTGGCGGGTTCTTGACACGTGCTGGCTCCATTCAGTCCGTGGGCCACCAGTTTGAAACCTCTGGCCCAGAATGATGATAATCATTTATTGAGCACCTGCTGCCGGTTCCTGTATGTTGTATCGAGTTCGTTATCCTGCCCGTAGTATTCAGCATCGTGCATGACATTTTGTGAACATGCAAAGCGTACTTGTTGAATGGGTGAATGAGCAATCTTGTGTGAGTCTCATGGCAATGCCTCTCTTGTCGGATTGTGGTAGTTTGGGTTTCCGTAGAAGCAGATGCTTGCAAAGCAGTTGTTTTATTTTTATTTTGTAAGATTTCATTTATTTATTTATTTGAGAGAGAGGCACAGAGCTCAAGTGAGAGCATGAGCTGGGGGAGGAGCAGAGGGAGAGAGACAAACAGACTCCTTGCTGAGCACAGAGCCTGATGCGGGGCTCAATCTCACGATCCCGTGATCATGACCTGAGCCGAAATCAAGAGTCGGACCGATTAACCAACTGAGCCACCCAGGTGCCCTGCACGTCATTATTTCAGAAGGCAATCCCCGGCAGGGATCCTCAGTGGAGAAGTGAGGCAGGGAAGGGGAAGGCTGGTGATAAAGGTGCCCCTGTGGGCCTCTGAGGCTCATT
>NW_023185958.1:9389-10783 GCF_002007445.2 Ailuropoda melanoleuca | reverse complement strand
CCTATGGTAACCATCAGTTTATTCTCTATAGTTAAGAATCTGTTTCCTGGTTTCTTTATTTCTTCCCCCCCAAGGTTCACTTGTTCTGTTTCTTAAATTCCAGATATGAGTGAAATCATATGGTATTTTCTCTCTTTGACTGACATGTATCAGNCATCAGTTTATTCTCTATAGTTAAGAATCTGTTTCCTGGTTTCTTTATTTCTTCCCCCCCAAGGTTCACTTGTTCTGTTTCTTAAATTCCAGATATGAGTGAAATCATATGGTATTTTCTCTCTTTGACTGACATGTATCAGTTAGTATAATCCTTTCCAGCTCTATCAATGTTTCTGCAAATGGCAGGTTTTCATTCTTTTCTTATGTCATATGCTGCATCTTCTTTATGTATTCATCTATTGATGGACACTTGGGCTGCTTCTGTTTGGCCATTGTAAGTAAAGCTACAATCAACATAGGTCATATAATAACCTATAAATATACAGTCAATTAAACTTTAACAAATGGGGGAAAATATACATTGGGAAAAAGAGAGTCTCTTCAATAAATGGTTTTGGGAAAAATGGACAGCTACATGCAAAAGAATGAAACTAGACCACTTTCTTGCAGTATACACAAAAATAAATTCAAAGTGGATGAAAGACCTAAATGTGAGAACTGAAACTAATTATAAAAATCCTAGAAGTGAACACAGGCAGGAATTTCTCTGACATCACCTCTAGTAACATGTTTTTAGATATGTCTCTTCAGGCAACGGAAATAAAAAAAAATAAATTAATTATTTGGACACACTGAAATTAAAAGTTCCTGCACAGTGAAGCAAACAATCCAAAAAACAAAAAGCAACCAACTTAGCATAAAAAGATATGTGCAAATGACATAACAAATGAAACATTACTATCTGATACATATATATAGAATTTACACAATTCACAAATTCAACTGAATAATTCAATTTAGAAATTGAGCAGAAGACCTGAGTAGACATTTCTCCAAAGAAGACATCACAATGGCCAAAAAAACCCATGAAAATATGCTCCACATTACTCAAAATCAATGGAATGCAAAACAAAATTATAATGAGATATCACCTCACACCTGTCAGAATGGTTAAAATAAAAAAAGACAAGAAAGAGCAAGTGTTGGCTAGGATGTGGAGAAAAAAGGAAACTTCTTGTACTGTTGGTGGGATTATGCCTTATTAAATCTCTTCTGCCAGTCTGTCTTCGGATTTGAGGGTTTAAATCATTTACATTTGAAGGAATTAGTGATAAATAAAGACTTCTGCCATTTTGCTATGTGTTTTTCTCTATCTCTTACATGTTTTCTGTTTCTCATTTCCTCCATTTCTGCCTCTTTTGTGTTTGCTTTTTTTTGTAGGATTCCTGTTTTATTGT
>NW_023185958.1:0-6069 GCF_002007445.2 Ailuropoda melanoleuca | reverse complement strand
ATTTCTGCTCTAATCTTGGTCAACTCCTTCCTTGTCAGTGGGTTAGGCCTGTCCCTCTGTTGCTGTTCCAGTTTCTTGAGGTGAGAATATAGAAACTGCATTTTAGATTTTTCTATTCTTTTGAGTGAGGCTTGGATGGCTATGTATTTCCCCCTTAGGACTGCCTTTGCAGTATCCCATAGGTTTTGGACCGTTGTGTATTCATTCTCGTTGGTCTCCATAAATTGTTTAATTTGTTTTTTGATTTCCTGGTTTATCGAGTCATTCTTGAGCAGGATGGTTCTTAGCCTCCAAGTGTTTGAGTTTCTTCCAGGTTTTTCCTTGTGGTTGAGTTCCAATTTCAGAGCGTTGTGGTCTGAGAATATGCAGGGGATAATTTCAATCTTTTGGTATTGGCTGAGACCTGTTTTGTGTCCCAGAGCATGATCTATTCTTGAGAATGTTCCATGGGCATTTGAATAGAATGAGTATTCTTTGGTTCTGGGGTGTAGTGTTCTATATATATCTATGAGGTCCAACTCGTCGAGTATGGCATTCAAAGCCTTTGATTCTTTGCTTAGTTTTTGCCAGGGTGTTCTGTCTATTTCTGATAGTGGGGTGTTGAGGTCCCCTACTATTACTGTGTTCTTATCTATATGTCTCTTTATTTTGGTTAAGAGTTGGCTTGTGTATCTTGCTGCTCCCCTGTTGGGGGCATATATATTAATAATTGTCATATCCACTTGTTGAATACTTCCTTTAAGAATAATATAGTGCCCTTCTGTATCTCTCTCTATGGCCTCTAGTTTAAAATCCAGTCTATCTGATATGAGAATTGCTACTCCAGCTTTCTTTTGAGGTCCATTTGCGTGGAAGATGGTACTCCATCCCCTTACTCTAAGTCTGAATGCATCTTTGGGTTCAAAATGAGTCTCTTGTAGACAGCAAATGGATGGGTCATGTCTTTTTATCCAATCTGCAACCCTGTGGCGTTTTATGGGAGAGTTTAAGCCATTTAGATTGATAGAGATTATTGACAGATATGATTTTAATGATGCCATTTCTCTTTAAAGTCTTTGTATCGGTTGTGACTTGCTGCTCTGTATCACTCTTGGGGCCTTTTTACCTTTATAGAGCCCCCCTTAATATCTCCTGTAGGGCTGGTTTCGTGGTTACGAAATTGGTTAATGATTGGCGATTTTGGAACGTCTTTATTTCTCCATCAATTCTGAATGACAGCTTTGCTGGATAAAGGATCCTTGGCTGCATGTTTTTCTCTGAAAGAGCTTTAAAAATGCCCCCCCAAGCCTTTCTCTCATTCCAGGTCTCTGTAGACAGGTCTGACGTAATCCTGATACCTTTGCCTTGGTACGTGAGAAATTTCTTTGCCCTGGCCGCTTTCAATACTGTATCCTTGGATCTAATATTTGCGAATTGCACTATGACATGCCGTGGCGTAGGTTTGTCCTGGTTGAGCTTGGATGGGGTCCTCTCTGCCTCTTGGACACGAATGCTTGTTTCCCTTGCTAGATTAGGGAAGTTTTCAGCTACAATTTGTTCAAATATCTCTTCTAGACCTCTGTTTTTCTCCACCCCTTCAGGGATGCCGATGATTCTGACATTGGATCGTTTCATAGAGTCAGTGATCTCCCGTAATCTACATTCATGGGTGTGGATTTTTTAAAGACCAGCTTCTGTTTTCGTTTTTTCTTCTACTAACCCATCCTCCAATTCGCTAACGCGTTCCTCTGCCTCGGTGACCCTGGCCGTCAGAGCCTCTAGTTTTGACTGTATTTGGCCCACTGAGTTTTTAATTTCTGTCAGATTCGCTCTCATTTCTGCCCTTAGGGATTCTATATTCTCAGCAACGCTTTCTCTGATGCTTTTTTCAAGTTTACTCATCATCTTGACCATTGTTGCTCTGAATTCCATTTCTGATAATTGGGATACATCCATATGTATTAATTCTGTGGCCGAGGCCAATTCTGTGGCAGAGGCCACAGACTCATTATCTTTTCTTTGCTGGGGGGGACTTCTCCTTCTCGTCATTCTGATGAAGAGAGATTGCAGGGTTGTCCAGAGCCCAAGTGTTGACTGGGACCCAGGCCGTGCGCCCTTGTTTTATAGAGATCTTAGGGATGTGGGCTTCTTCCTTAAAGATTTTATTTATTTATTTGAGAGAGAGAGACAGACAGTCAGCAAGAAAGGGAACCTAAGCAGGGGAGTGGGAGAGGAAGGAGCAGGCTCCCCGTGGAGAAGCCTGATGAGGGACTCCTTCCTGGAATGTTGTGATCACACCCTAATCTGAAGACAGGAGCTTAATGACTGCACCACTCAGGCNACTGCGCCACTCAGGCGCTCCGGGTTGTGGGCTTCTTGATTTTTCAGCCTGCCTTCTGGGGGAGGGGCCTGCCTGCAGGTACTCAGAAAACCCTGTTTGGGTAGAGTCTCTGTGTCCCTTGCGAGGGGGGATGGGGATGGGCACCCTGTGAGCCGGTATTTCCGGGCTTTTGTTCTCTGGCGGCTTTCCCTGGCGGTTTGCTATGCCTCTTCTGAGAGAGCAGCAGCGGCTGAAATTCAGCCTCTGTCTCAGAACAGAGGGATCGCGGATCGTTCTCCACTGATGTTCTGGCCACTTTAACTCTGTTTCTGTTGGTGCTGCTCAACCCTGCAGCATCCCGGGCTGTGCGCCCCACACCCGGCGTCCCAGCCCTCACTTCCAGGGCCGGCACGTCTCTGTCCTTTGTGTTTCCAACCCCGCCCGCCGCCAGCCGCCCCGCGCGGGCTCCCGGAGCTCCCCGTCTCAGTCTGGTGTCTCACGGGTGCTGACCGCGAGTCCGCCTGCTCCCCCATGCAGGTGGCCCTCCAGCCGCCAGCCGCCAGCCGCCCCGCGCACGCTCCTGGAGCTCCTGGTCTCAGCCTCGATCCAGTGAGCACACCGGAGCTCGGGAGATCCGTGAGATGCTTGGTGGCGCACGCTCCCGGCTCACGGACTCTGCCTTTTCCAGGGTGCGGGTCCGCGGTCCGCCCGCTCCCCAGTGCAGGTGGCCCGCCAGCCGCCCCTCGCGCGCGCTCCTGGAGCTCGCGTTCTAAGTCTGTTGTCTCGCGGGTGCCGTCCGCGAGTCCGCCTGCTCCCCCGTGCAGGTGGCCCGCCAACCGCCAGCCGTCCCGCGTGCGCTCCCGGAGCTCCCTTCTCAGCCTGCTGTCTCAAGCGTGCGGGTCCGCGGTCTGTCCGCTCCCCCTTGCAGGTGGCTACCGCTTCCCGGCGCCCTGACACGGCGGCTCCCTCCCCCTTCTGTTTAGCTTCCGATATCTGTGCGCGGTTTCACGGCTCCCCGCTTCGTACCTCGATACTCAGCGCTGGAGATGTTCATTTGTAGAGATCCAGATGTATCTTCCTGCGTCTCAGGCTGATTCTGTGGATGTTCCTGCTGGTCTGGCACCTATCCAGCTCAACTCAGGGGACCGGCTGAAAAAGGGTCCCCTACTCCTCCGCCATCTTAACCTCCTCCTCCCTGAGCATTGTTGATGGCTCCATCAGCTAGCCTCTCAGCTAGCCTCCTTCACCAGCAAGTATTGACTGAGTGGCGGCTGGGCTCTGGCCTTGTGTCGGGGTTGGAAGACCCAGGATGAGTGTGCTGAACCCTGTTTGTAGAGAGGCACTCTATCCAGAGGGAAGAAAGGCACAGATGAATAGCTCCACATACTGCTTACTTACGGAGTGGAAGTGTGCCAGTTTCACCGAAGAGCCCAAGAGAGAAGCCTGTAGCTGCCAAGGTTCAGAGTGGCAGTAAGCATCTTGGGTAGATTTTGTAGGGGTATGGAGAAAGGACCAATGGAACAAGATCTTAAACAAACAAACAAACAAAACAAAACAAAAAAACGCTTAAGGCCGAAAGAATCTCAATAAGGCATGACCTGCTGCTGTTGTTGAGTGAGGCAGGACTGAAACTTTAAAACGTTTGATGCAATGAGTAGGCCCAGCCCTCTTCCTTCTCCCCCCACCACTACCTTTAGTCCTGTGCCCACAGCACTCTTTTACGTTACCTGCCTGGTCTCAGAGCCATTAAAGGATTTTTTTTTCTTGTGATAAAATATATATAACATAAAATTTACCATTTCAACAATTTTAAGTATACAGTTAGTGGCATTCATTANCATTCATTGCATTCACATGTTGTGCATATCACAGCCATCCATCTCCAGAACTTTTTCATCTTCCCAAACTGAATCTCTGCACTCATTAAACAGTAGCTACTCATTCCCTGCCTTACCCCACCCCCTGGAAGCACTATTCTACTCTCTGTCTCTGTGAATTTGACTACTCTAGGTAATTCATATAAGTGGAATGTTAGTTTGGTTTTGACTGACTTATTTCATTTCGCATAGTGTCTTCAAGGTTCATCCATGTTGTAGCATGTGTCAGAGTTTCCTTCCTTTTTAAGGCTGAATAATAATCCATTTTGTACATACACCCCATTTATCCATTCATCTGTCAGTGGATTTTGGGGCTGTTTCCATCTCTTGGCTATTTTGAATAATGTGGCAGTGAATGTGGGTATGCAAGTATCTCTTCAAGACCCTGCTTTCAATTATTTTTCTGATATATACCCAGAAATAAGATGTTGGATCAATATGGTGATTCTATTTTTAGTTTTTGAGGAACTTCCGTAATGTTCTCCATCATGGTTCAATCATTTTATAATCCCACAGAGGGGGATGCCTAGGTGACGTAGTTGGTTAAGCATCTGCCTTGGGCTCAGGTCATGATCCCAGGGTCCTGGGATTGAGTCCTGCATTGGGCTCCTTGCTCAGCAGGAAATCTGCTTCTCCCTCTCCCTCTCTCCCTGCTTGTGCACACACGCTCTCTCTCCTCCCTGTCAAATAAATAAAATCTTTAAAAATATATATATAATCCCACAGAGGTTCTAATTTCTCCACATCCTTTCCAACACTTGTTATTTTTTGTTGTGTGTGTGTGTGTGTGTGTGTGTGTGTGTGTGTGTGTAGAGGCTATCCTCATGGGTTTGAGATGATATGTCATTGTGGTTTTGTACATCTAATGATTCGTGCTGTTGATTTTCATATGCTTGTTAGTAATTTATGTATCTTTAAAGACCTGTGTATCCAGATGCTTTGCATGCATTCGTGCTATGAATTAAGTTGTTTGAGTTTTTTGTTGTCGAGTTTTAGTTCTCTATATTCCAGATATTAATCCCTAATCAGATAGGATTTGCAAATATATCCTCCCATCCTGCGGCTTGCCTCTTTTCTCTGTGGTTAGTGTCCATTGATGCATAAAGGGTTTTTGTGTTTTTTTTGTCATATTTGTCTTTTTGCTTTTGCTGTCCTGTTTTTGCTTCTGATACTTATCCAAGAAATCATTGCCAAATTCAATATTACAAAGATTTTCTACTATATTTTCTTCTAGGAGTTTTATATTTTTAGGTTTTACAGTTAGGTCTTCAATCCATTTTGGGTTAATTTCTGCATATGGTGTAAGGTAAGGATCCAACTTCAGTCTTTTTTCGGTGGATATCCAGTTTTACCAGTACCATTTGTTAAAAAGATTGTCCTTTCCCCTATGAATGGTCTTGGTACCCTTATCAAAAATCATTTTACCATGTCCATGAAGGTTTACTTCTGGGATCTCTGCTCTGTTCCACTGGTCTTTGTGTCTGTCTTTATACCACTACCACAGGCTGTTTATTACTGTGGCTTTATAGTATGTTTTGAAATCAGGAAGTATGAGGCTTCCAACTTTGTTCTTCTTCAGGATTGTTTTGTGATTTGGGTTCCCTTGAGATTCCTTATACATTTTAGGATTTTTTTTTTTCTGTCTCTGCAAAAAAAAAAAAATCGTTTGGATTTTTATAGGGATTGCATTGAATCTGTAGACCACTATAGCTAGTATTGATACGTTTATCAAGTTTCCCCATCCACGAACACAGAATAGTTTTCTATTTATTTGACTCTTAAATTTCTTTCAGCTGTGTTTTGTAGTGTTCGGGATATGAGACTTTCACCTCCTTGGTTAACTTTATTCTTAAGTATTTTATTCTTTTTGATGCTATTGTAAACAGTTTTCTT
>NW_023185956.1:0-2137 GCF_002007445.2 Ailuropoda melanoleuca | reverse complement strand
TATGGTGACTAACATAATAAAAAATCATTAAAAAAAAAAGTAATTCTTGGATGAGTAGCTCAATGAAAGAAGGTAAAAAGGAAAAAAAACGAAAACGGGCATCTTCATTTAAAATGTCAACGAAGTGAACACATTAGGTAAATGTTAGCATTCGTCTCACCGTAAGTACCTTCACACTACGTGGTGATGTCTAGAGCTAGGGTTCTAAATGAGCCACAGATAGTCTGTCATTTGGCAGATTGGTGTTTAAAGAATGAATATATTTGTCAACATTTTAACATCAGGAGATTTCAAGTAAAAATAAATCCAGATGTCCAGTATCTTATGGAAAAAACACCACCATCTTCAACCATCTAGCAACTGCAAGGCACGTATTCTTATATGGTTGGAAAATTGGCTGGAAACTGGTAGATGCTGCTCCCACCCCCAGAAGGTGTATGGACGCTCCAACTCGCTACTGTCTATACCATCTCTTGTCTTCATCTGGCACTTTTCATTATTCACATCATCTTCCTGGCTCCCGTAGGCACCTGGGATCATAACTCATGGTCTAAAGGAACTACTGCTTTTGGTAGCATGCAGAGAAACTACTAAGTTCAGCGCTGACAGAGCACCACCGTGGAGGAGACACGGAAGTACTGAGTTTGGGGAAAGATGGTCTTTAAAAGCAGGATGAGAACCGAGGGAGCCAGAGAAACGGAAGGTGTTCGTGGGAGGCCCAAGGAGACAAGTTTCACCCACTCCACAGATGAACCAATGAATGCAGCCCTCCCTCTGCAGGCAGAGAGAGAGAGTGATGGTTTCTAAATTCAACCCAGCAGTAAGCCAAATGAACCCCATTATCTTCATTTGCAAGAAGAGAAAGCCTAGGTGCGATGGGGGCACTTAAAGCTTACAACACACACCCACTCATTTGCCGATTCACAGCTCGGTCCTGCAGCAAGCTTTTTCACTGGCCCCCACTGCTTCACTTCCCATGAATTCGAGATGGTTTAGCAAAAACAAAACAAGAACATGCCAACTTTCAGTTTTGGAAACATAAAAACGCACACACATCGCATCCCAGACTTGAGCCTCAAACAACACTGAGGCAATGGGATGAAACAATTTAAATAATCAGAATATCGGGGCTTGGGTGATAGGAAGCTGAGATTTACAATTTAGCTACTTCAGCGTTCGGCAGAAGGCACGGGCTCAGGTGGGCCTGGGCAGTGGCCCTGGGAGCTAGTGTCCGTTTTTTCAAGAGAGGCGGGATCTAAACACTCCTTCTTGAGCTTCTCCACAGCGCAGTGCTTCTCACACCACAGTGTGCCCCAGAACCACCTGGAAGGCTCACGAAAACACGGGGATACTGATTCAGTAGGGCGGGGGCAGGGCCTGAGAACCTGCATCTCTAATTCAGTTCCCAGGTACTGCTGGAGCCGCTCGTCTGGGGACCAGGCTTTGAGAACCACTGGCACAGATGATACAATTAAAACTCCATGCCAAGAAACAGCATTTTACCTGGGAGTACTCTGAACCAAAGCTATTGCTGGGGTCACAGGCACTAATTCATTTTAATGGTGCTTTTGGTGTTCTGAGCGAATTCTAATCAATGGCTAGGCCGGTGGAATCCATAAATCTACAGATTAACCTGTTTGCTGTGGTCAATCAATTTGATAAACATTTGCTTAAGTTCACAATCATTGTGAATTTTGGACTAGATCCATTCGTATGCTAAACCAATGGGACTCAAACTTCGCCCTGCACGAGAATCACTTGGCAGCTTAGTTTAAAACTGATTACCAGGGTTGGCCCCCAGAATTTCTGATGTCTTGGGTTGGGGGAATCTGCATTTTTGGGGGTGCTCCCAGGTGAGGCCAGTGGTCTGATCCCTCCTAGAAGCTCTGCATTTGATGAGGAAGAGAAAACCTAGGTGAGGGGAGGGAGGTTCCGCAGGGCCTCCCCACGAAACTCTGCAGNGTTAGCCTTCCACTCAACATAATTCAAGTTCAGCAAAGTGGTTTTGGCCTTCAACCCAATCTACTAAAATAAGACTTTACCACTTGTAATAAACTACCTGACTATGTCTTTTTTGTATACAAAAGAGAACATGTAACATTTTTCTAATTTAATTTCTATAGTACTTATGCACAGG
>NW_023185955.1:0-740 GCF_002007445.2 Ailuropoda melanoleuca | reverse complement strand
GCTATGTTTTGAATTAATGATGGGACCATTTGATGGTGCACTTGGATGAGATCTCCAGCTGCGGCCCCCCTGCCCACACCCAGATTCCCCCACGTCCAGATCAACAGAGCCCCACCTCTCCTGGGTTCCTGTCCCTCCCGCCTGTGGCCCCTCGTGCCCGCCCAGAGCTGTCCTGAGGGTATTCTGGAGTCTTCACCAAGCCTGTGCGGCAGAAAGGCCTACAGACAAGTCACATTCTCTCTGCTCTGGACCAGCACCCTGGCTGCCTCCCTCAGAAGAAAAATGAAGGTCTTCCTGACAGGTAAGCATAAATATTTTCNCAAGCATAAATATTTTTTTTCCCAGCCTGGTTCAGATGGGGATATTTGCTGTTAATAAAGTGGCAGCTGGCTATCTGGGAGTGTCTGAACGTGGCCTTCCCTGGCAGGGAGTGTGACATCCATCTGTGTTGGCACCCCGTCAGAAGACAAGACTTTGCTGGCCTGCTTCCCCTGGAATGTGCCTCTGATGGCAGAAAGCGGGCAGGGAGCGCTCACGTCCCGTCTCGTCTCTCTCTCTTGAAGGGCGGGAGGTGCGGCCCCAGTTTGCTGTTCTCGGCGAGCACGCCTATCAGGAGTGTGGCCATCGGGTACCTGGTAAAGCGATTTATTTGAAACCTGCATCGAGTGGCACAACTTTATTTACGGGGACAGGAGGGGGTGTGCTGCAGCAGACTGGGTCTTCCCACTTTGAAAGGTGCT
>NW_023185954.1:0-651 GCF_002007445.2 Ailuropoda melanoleuca | reverse complement strand
TTCCTTGGAGATTCTGGGCCTTTTCTGGTTCCATACAAATTTAAGGACAATTTGTTCCAGTTCTTTGAAAATTGTCCTCGGCATTTTGATCGGAATAGCATTGACAGTGTAGATTGCTCTAGGTAGCATGGACATTTTAATTATGATAATTCTTCCACNTAACTATGTTAATTCTTCCAATCCATGAGCATGGAATATTTTTCCATCTTTTTATGTCTTCCTCAATATCTTTCAAAAGTGATCTATAGTTTCTAGCATATAGGTCCTTTACGTCTCTGGTTAAGTTAATTCCAAGGTAACGCATGGTTTTTGGTGTTATTGTAAATGGGATGGATTCCCTAATTTCTCTTTCTTCAGTCTCGTTATTCGTGTATAGAAATGCAACTGATTTCTGGGCATTGATTTTGTATCCTGCCACATTACTGAATTGTTCTATAACTTCTGATAGTTTGGGAGTGGATTCTTTTGGGTTTTCCATATAGAGTATCATGTCATCTGCGAAGAGAGACATTTTGACTTCTTCTTTGCGGATTTGGATACCTTTGATCTCTTTTTGTCGTCTGATTGCTGTTGCAAGGAATTCTAGTACTATGTTGAATAATAGTGGCAAGAGTGGGCATCCTTGTCGTGTTCCTGATCTTAAGGGAAAGG
>NW_023185953.1:0-851 GCF_002007445.2 Ailuropoda melanoleuca | reverse complement strand
GATCCCAGAACGCCGGGATCATGCCCTGAGCTGAAGGCAGACGCTTAACCGCTCTGCCACCCAGGCGCCCCAATCTGTTTCATTTCTATACACTAGTAATGAATTATCAGAAAGAGAAATCAAGAAAACATCCACAATTGCATCAAAAAGAATAAAATACCTAGGAAAAAATTTAGCCAAGAAGGTGAAAAACCTGTACCCTGAAAATGATCAAGACACTGATGACAGAAATTGAAGACAACATAGATAAGTTAAAAGATGTTCCATTCTCATGGATTTGGAGAATATTGTTAAAATGTGCATATTACTCAAAGCAATCTACAGATTCAACCCAATTCCTATCAAAATGCGAATACCATTTTTCTCAGAACTAAAACAAGTAATTCCAAAATTTTTATGGATCCACAAAAGACTATGTATACCAAAGCAATCCTGAGAAAGAACAAAGTTTGAGGCATCATGTTTCTGCATTTCAAACTACACTACAAAGCTANAAAGCTTGAGTAATCAAAACACTATGGTATTAGCATTAAAACAGATACACAGATGAACATGAGCCCAAAAATAAACCCATGCATATGTGGTCAATTAATTTATGATACAACAGTCAAGAATATACAATGGTGAAAAGACAGTCTTCTTCAATGAATGGTGGTGGGAAAACTGGACAGCCACATGCAAAAGAATGAAACTGGACCACTATCTTACACCATATGCGAAAATTAACTCAAAATGGATGAAGACTTGAATGTAAGACCTGAAACCATAAGAATCCTAGGGAAAAAATAGGTGGTAAGCTACTTGACACCAGTCTTACCAATGTTTTTTTGGATCTGACTCCAAAGGCAAGG
>NW_023185952.1:249-1182 GCF_002007445.2 Ailuropoda melanoleuca | reverse complement strand
TAAGGGGAAAATACATAGCCATCCAAGCCTCACTCAAAAGAATAGAAAAATCTAAAATGCAGTTTTTTTATATTCTCACCTCAAGAAGCTGGAACAGCAACAGAAGGACATGCCTCATCCACGCACGAGGAAACAGTTGACCAAGNGCAACAGAGGGACAGACCTAATCCATGCACAAGGAAGCAGTTGACCAAGATTAGAGCAGAAATCAATGGATTAGAAACCAGGAGTACAGTAGAGCAGATCAACAGAACTAGAAGCTGGTTCTTTGAGAGAATCAATAAAATTGACAGACCACTGGCAAGACTTATCCAAAAGAATAGAGAAAGGACCCAAATTAATAAAATTATGAATGAAAAAGGAGAGGTCACAACCAACACCAATGAAATTGGAAGGATTATTAGAAACTTTTATCAACAGCTTTATGCCAATAAATTAAGCAATCTGGAAGAGATGGAGGACTTCCTGGAAACCTATAAACTACCAGGACTGAAACAGGAAGAAATTGATTTTTTAAACAAGCCAATTAATTATGAAGAGATTGAAACAGTGATAAGCAACCTTCCAGAAAACAAAACTCCAGGCCCGGATGGTTGTCCTGGGGAATTCTACCAAACATTCAAAGAAGAAATAATACCTATTCTCCTAAAGCTATTTAAAAAAATAGAAACAGAAGGAAAGCTACTAAACTCATTCTATGAGGCCAATATTACCTTGATCCCCAAACAAAGTAAAGACCCCATCAAAAAGGAGAATTACAGGCCGATTTCCCTAATGAATATAGGCGCCAAAATCCTCAACAAGATCCTGGCTAATAGAATCCAACAGTACATTAAAAGGATTATCCATCATGGGGCGCCTGAGTGGCACAGTGGTTAAGCGTCTGCCTTTGGCTCAGGGCGTGATCCCGGCATTATGGGATCGAGCCCCACA
>NW_023185952.1:0-189 GCF_002007445.2 Ailuropoda melanoleuca | reverse complement strand
CCCCTGCTTGTGTTCCCTCTCTCGCTGGCTGTCTCTATCTCTGTCAAATAAATAAATAAAATCTTTAAAAAAAAAAAAAAGGATTATCTATCATGACCAAGTGGGATTCATCCCTGGATTGCAAGGGTGGTTCAACATTCGCAAATCTATCAGTGTCTTAGATTTTATCCAGAAAGAAAAATTCAAAAA
>NW_023185951.1:0-1674 GCF_002007445.2 Ailuropoda melanoleuca | reverse complement strand
ATCAGTTCCATGGACCTGATATTGATCGACATGATTGTAGAACAGTTTTGATTCTGGCCATGTAAGTTAGCAAAATAATTGAAATCCAGTTAAAATTTTCAGGCTTTATTTCATTATTATTTTTTAAGATTTTTTAAATTTGAGAGCGAANTGAGAGCGAGAGAGCACAAGCAGGGGGAGCAGCAGGCATAGGGAGAGGGGGAGAGGAAGAAGCAGGCTCCCTGCTGAGCAGAGACACCCCCCCCCCAACGTGGGGCTCCATCTCAGGATCCTGGTATCATGACCTGAGCTGAAGGCAGACCCTTAACGACTGAGCCACCCAGGTGCACCATATTTTCAGGCTTTAACGTAAGGAGTAAGAGCCATCATCATTTTATATGTGGACACATTTGGAAGAATTCCCTGGAATTAATTCTAAAGCTGAGCTCACAACAGAAACTTTCCTTGTGTCTGGTATGAGTAGTGGTCAGTATTGTCTGCAGTGATATGTATTCATCAGTCATCTCCAAAGATAAATTTTTATTAATCTTACTGCGTATGTGCTGTAGCACTTCTTANGCACTTCTTGCAATAACCAGTAGAGATGGAACATACGACTTGCCAATGTAAATACTGTAGTATTTTTAAATTATTAAAAATGTGGGTGGTTTCATTTGGTTTTTTTTTCTGTATAGCGTACCGTGTACTTATTTGTCTGTGTTTGATCTGGAGGCTTAATGTTTACTCATTAACTCTTCAACTGAGATCTGCTTTTTGAGGGTGAGATTACTTTGCGTAAATCTCATACACAATTTAGGATAGATTAACGGGGCAACGCCAGATCCTATAGGTAAAAGTTTATTTTAAAGGTCAAAGGGAGTGAACCTATGTGAGATCATTTGCATTTTAATGCTAAATAGTTAACTAAGGAAGATATTTCAGAAATAAAGAATCTGGAATCTCACTCTGCATCTCCTGGGAAGCTCCTGTCAGCTGTTAATGAGAACAAAATAAAGCATTCCATGGCACAGTGAAGACAACAGAAGACCAAAAGTGCAGCTCAGGATCCTGAGAAAATGATTGACTGGAGGGGAAATTAAGCCCTTGAGATGTAGCAAGAGGAAAGGAATGGCTCCTTGTACTTACTGTTAATCATGTGTCTCTTCATGCTTAGAGTCCAGAATGAACTTACAGGCAGCCATTAGTACCTTAGTGCTGCTTATCTTGATCTTAGTGTGTTTGCCTCTGTTTAGAGACAAGGAAACGTGGAGCCAGTACCAGCCATGGTGTTGAACACAGAGTGCTGATCTGTGGATGAGATAGTAAGAGAAGCAGATTTGTATGTAATACTCAAGTCCCCCTATTGCCGAATGATGGCAAACTCTCTACTATTTTCCTGATCTTATCTTCTCCTCTCCCAAAAGCCAGATAACGTTGGGTTGTCAAGGAAATAGGTAGGGAGGGTAGTGTTCATGGGTTAGTGGCAGAAAGGGATCTAGGAATTACTCCCATTCCCTTCTCAAATGAAACTTTTAATGAACAGTTTCTGATGCTTTCTAAGCAGATGTAGTGGATATAAAACTGTAAGCTTACTCCAGTGGTCCCCAAATATTACTGCACATCAGAATCAGCTGGGTGTCTTAAAAAATATTGATGCCTAGTTCCCACACCCAGACATTCCAACCTAATTGGTAT
>NW_023185950.1:0-1093 GCF_002007445.2 Ailuropoda melanoleuca | reverse complement strand
TGCTTATAATAGAGACTATTTTCATCAAAATGAAAATCAGATCTGGGGTGCCTGGGTGGCTCAGTCTTTTGGACATCTGACTCTTGATTTCACCTCATGTTATGATCTCAGGGTCATGAGATCGAGCCCTGCATTTGGCTTCATGCTGACTGTGGAGCCTGTTCAAGATTCTCTCCTTCTCCCTCTGCCCCTTCCCCACCAGCTCGNCTCTGCCCCTTCCCCACCAGCTCACGCGCATGCTCTCTTGCTCTCTTTCTCTCTAAAAGAAAGAAAATCAGATGCAGGTGTAGCCTTCTTGATTAACCCATCATTGCAATACGGTGGGAAATGACTTCACAGCTTCCTCACCGGCTCTCACAG
Source organism: Ailuropoda melanoleuca (assembly GCF_002007445.2). Classification (NCBI taxonomy): domain Eukaryota; kingdom Metazoa; phylum Chordata; class Mammalia; order Carnivora; family Ursidae; genus Ailuropoda; species Ailuropoda melanoleuca. Next base: position 733 of record NW_023185950.1, on the reverse strand, counting down.
CCTCATACAAGGGTTAATGTCACGGACGGCTCAGAGGTTCTCAGAGGCGCTAAACCAGCCCTGGGCCCCCTGCACAGAAGGGGGACAGCTGGAAGCTCTTTGGGTCTGGGGGCGGTGGAAGAAGAAAAAGGTGATCCTGTGTGTCCTGCGATCATCAGCATTTGCCAAGTCTTTCTGTTGGATTGTGGGACAACTCGCCCCAGATTTGTTTCAAAACGGAGAAAAAGCTGCCTTAGCCTGACATCGTTCTCCTAGAGGTACTTGAGGAAAACCAAAAGCTACAGCAGAAGTCAGGTACTGTCCTCACCGAGCCCCATGTACTCCAGGCCCCGGGTGTGCGGGCTGCAAGCTCAGAGCCAGCATGCCCTAGGTGTGCGGGCCGCACCTCAGAGCCTGTGTGCCCTGGGTGTGCGGGCCGCAGCAGAAGGGGCAGGAGATTCAGGCCGAGTGGAGAAGTAGCTCAGGCCACCAGCCAGTTAGTCCTGCAGCCCACGTGACCAGAGGAGGACCCAGCAGGTCTGGACTAGGACTCCTCTGAGTTGGCCAGCCAAGAGCTGGGGCTGAGGCTGAGGGTGATGCCCGGCCAACTTACTTCCTTTGTGTCATCTGTTTCCTTTTCAGGTATATATTGGAGACTGGCAGGAGGGTGTGGTTATAATTCAGGAATCTATGGGGGTGATAACAGCCAGGCCTCCCTGGTCAGCGATCTTGAGGGTGTGGGGTCAGGGGGAGG
>NW_023185949.1:0-640 GCF_002007445.2 Ailuropoda melanoleuca | reverse complement strand
CTGTCAGAAGAAACCCCTGCCCCCAGGGTACCAGCACTCTGTGTACTTAGAGCACACAGCAGGCAGGGGCAACTTCAGGCCACTGTGGACCTCCCAGAGCACTGTGGGCAGCTGCCAGATCTGCACTGTGGGCGTGACTGGCAGACGTGCAAGGTAAGGACAGTGGTTGTGGGCTTTGTGCTTACAGCTGGTGACTCTTCATGGTGGGCAAACTGCTGCACTCAAGGTTGGGAGATATGTTTCCAGGTAANTTCATGGTGGGCAAACTGCTGCACTCAAGGTTGGGAGATATGTTTCCAGGTAGAAAAGTCCACGGCCATTTACATGGAGTGAAGTTCAAAGCTCTGATCACTTTCTCAGGCCTTTCTGGCCTTGGATAACAGAACAACAAAAAGCTTTTAATGAAAGCCCATAGATGTTCAGGATTCATGTTCGAGGGCCAATGACAATAATGAGGCATGTGATGCCTCAACTCCCTGTTCTTGCACACATTGAAGTGAAATTGCTGTACACCTAGAATCAAGAAAAGGCCTAAAATCTTCAGGAATGAAGAGCAGATGTATCATCCACAAAAGAATGGAAAAACAGATTAACATCAGACTTCTTACCAGCAACATTAGATACAGGAAGAAGCAGCAGC
>NW_023185948.1:0-5284 GCF_002007445.2 Ailuropoda melanoleuca | reverse complement strand
AAAGTGTAGAGCTTAATTCACACTATTATCAATATTGGTTCATTAATTATAACAGCTATACTGTACTAAAGTAATATCTTAATAAGAAGGGACACTAGGTATGGGATATATGGGAATTCTGTATACAATCTTCACCACTTTTTTTGTAAATCTAAAACTGTTCTTTAAAAAGTCTGATAGAGGGAGGTGGGGTGAGGAATATTAAAGAGGGTACTTGTTATGATAAGCATTGGGTATTATATGTAAGTAATGAATCACTAAACTCTCTACTCCTGAAACTAATATTACATTGTATGTTAAGTAACTAGAATTTAGATTAAAATCTGAGACAAAAAAAAGGTGTTTAAAAAATAAATACATTTTTATATATAGTATGGACACACAATGGAATTTATGAAACTATCAAAAATGCTGTGTGTTAACATAAGCTATCCATAAATACTTAAGGTGTAAAAAGCAGTACCAAAATTTGCCAGTGGCCATCTATGTTGGGCAGAAGGAATATATTAGCATTTTATTTTTTCTTCTTTGCTTATCTGTATTTTAAATTTTCTTCAAGGAATGTTATCATCTTTGTAATATGAAAAATTCTATATGTTATCAGTTACTGGATTTTTAAAGTCAACGGATAAAAGAGTTCAGGAAACAATCCTGATTTCTTTTTTTTCTTCTTTTAAAGACTTTATTTATTTATTTGATAGAGAGAGCATAAGCAGGGGGAGTGACAGGCAGAGGGAGAGGGAGAAGCAGGCCCCTCGCCGAGCAAGGAGCCCGACATGGGACTCGATCCCAGGACCCAGGGACCATGACCCGAGCCGAAGGCAGACGCTTTACCAACTGAGCCACCCAGGTGCCCCACAATCCTGATTTCTTCACAAGTTTGAAAGGTGTGCTTTTGATTGCCCACTCACTCTACCCATCAACCCAGGAAGACCAGAAAGGTCTGGGTCATCTTTAAAATACCAAGCACTCTGCAACGATAAACCTTGAATTCAACAACACAGATACAAAAATTTGAAGCTAGAATCACATTAATGTCTTCTGCCCATCTAAGCCTAATTCTAAGAGGGATTGCTCGGCAGGCCCTAAGCATCCTCCAAGGGCTTCCTCTCCTCACCACAGGTAAGCTGGCTACTCTCAGAGCTGGCTCTCAGCTGAGATCTCCTCAACACACACCAGTAAATGAGAAGCGCTCACTCAGAGAACACAGGGTTACGTGGGCCCGAGCCTGGGACAGCAGCACAGGAGCTAATCAGGAGGACCCACGTGGTGCTGTGCAGCCCACGCATGAGTCTGGCCGGCAGAGGTCTTCCTCAGAGGTCTGTGAAGCAATGAAACCTACAGGGCCCGCAAACGAGAACTGTCTCAGCTGCCTCTCTGAGGGACAGGACGTGTTCCCACGCCCAGGATAAGACCATGGCTCCCACTGGCCAAAGCATCATCTCAGTAGCAAGAACCATACTCTGAAGGCCCAGAGGCTGATGCATGGGAAGGAAAGGTAAGAAGAATCAAGGGTACTTTCCAAACACATCACCATCAACAAGGAAGCAGCTGTTTACTTGCATTTGCTTCTTCCTCACTTAAAATTAATGAAATAATTTGAAAATATTTATGAAAAGAGAACAAAAGTCAACAAATCTGCCCCATCTCTTTATTTAAAAAGAAAATAGAAACAATTTCTGTAGGGGTGCCTGGGCAGCGCAGTCATTAAGTGTCTGCCTTCAGCTCAGGGTGTGATCCCAGGGTTCTGGGATCGAGCCCCACATCGGGCTCCTCCGCTGGGAGCCTGCTTCTTCCTCTCCCACTCCCCCTGCTTGTGTTCCCTCTTTCACTGGCTGGCTCTCTGTCAAATAAATAAATAAAATCTTTAAAAGAAAAGAAAAGAAACAATTTCTATAGAATTTCAAGACTTAAAAAGATATGCCATTCTAGGGGCGCCTGGGTGGCACAGCGGTTAAGCGTCTGCCTTCAGCTCAGGGCGTGATCCCGGCGTTATGGGATCGAGCCCCACATCAGGCTCCTCTGCTATGAGCCTGCTTCTTCCTCTCCCACTCCCCCTGCTTGTGTTCCCTCTCGCTGGCTGTCTCTATCTCTCTGTTGAATAAATAAATAAAATCTTTAAAAAAAAAAAAAAGATATGCCATTCTAAAAATTTACCTTTCAAAATATACACTTTTAAAAAATAAAGAAAAAGAAAATAGGAGCAGAAAAATACCTCACAAATGTACCATTCATGGTTGACCTCTCCCAAGAAAATAATCATCTACCTGCCTGACCTGTCACTGGCACGTGTGTGGTTTGGTGACCTCTCTGGACCTGCTCAAGTCTCTAACGAGTCAATGAGAAAATTATCAGAAGAAAGGAGCACCGTCCACACTGTATAGTCCTTATTTTATTCCCACAGTCTTCTGTCTAAATAATTTTTGATGAGCATTTAAAGATACAGTAACACTAAAGATTCAGGAAAAGTGGAAACAGAAAGCAAGAGCATCACCGAGAGGGGTGAGTGGGTGTGGGGAGAAAGCAGGGATTCCAACTTTACAGAGAAGTATTTAGCACCTGTTGGTACTCTCCCTGCCAGGGATTTTAGTGTTCACGGCATGATATCTTGACATTAGAAAGAACCACTTCCCACTGGATTCAGCTGCTTTCTTTTTTTTTTTTAATTAATTTTATTTACTTGAGAGAGAGAGAGCGAGTGAGCATGAGAGAGATCATGAGCAGAGGGGAGGGGTAGAGGGAGAAGGAGGCTTCCCACTGAGCAGGACCCCAATGCGGGACTCGATCCCAGGACCCTGAGATCATGACCTGAGCCGAAGCAGACGCTCAACCCACTGAGCCCCCCAGGCGCCCCAACTGCTTTCTGCACATCCCCCGTTGTGTCCACACCAGGGGTCTCACAGCCGTCTTCCCTCCTCACCTTTCCAGACTGCTCAGTGAAATGTCTGACACGTCTCCTCTCCACGGGCCCCATCCCCCCATCCTTCCCAGCTCTGCCACTTCCCTAATCGCTCCTCAGCCCCTTCCAGTTCCTGTTCCTCTGCCTTCTCTCATCTACACACCACTGAAGTACTGACGTCTACCAGACTTGTACTGTTGATTCTCTTGTTCGTATGCTATCTGCTCTCCCCAGCTCTCTCTCCATATCCACAGCCCGAATCTGTAAAGATTCCTAAACACATTTGAAAACTCTTCCAAGAATCCCAGATGCAGAGTCCAGCTCTAGGAACAAGTGCCTCTAAGTGGTCCACGTTCACTGCCCGTCCCACCCACAGTCACACCCTTTGCCCATGTCAGCTGCTCCTCTGAAAGGCTCACTTTGGCCTCCCGTCACATCCAGCCGCACCCTCACCATCTCTTGCCTGCATGGCCTCCTAGCTAGTCCTGGGCTTTAACCTGTCCACTTCCCTTCCAGTTGTTCTCTCTGTGACCACAGAAACTCTCTACAAAGCAAGACGAACTGCCTCCTGGGCAGAGAGCACTCCAGAGCCGCGCCAGGCACTGCTGTGAAAGCCACAGGGCCCTTTCATTCGATTCCGATGCCCCCACCCACTCTCCCCTTCTTCCCTAGCCTGCCCTGCCTATCCAGCTGTGCGCAGCCGCATCCTCCAGGCTTTGGCACATGCTATGCCCAGGCTCTGCAGTGCTATCCTCCCCACTGGACCCCAGTGCTGGGTGGAAGACTTCACCACACCTCAGCCATTTCCATCTCTATACTACCAGGCTCCCCCACCTGCTCCCGTCCAACAGACATCACACCGTGCTGTAATAATGGGGGTGGGGGCTGTTCCTCTATTAGTTCAGATGATTCCCAAGTGCTGGGAGTCCCCCAGAGCACAGGGCACGGCACAGAGCAAGGGCTGGAGGAAATACATGACGGGTGAACAGACGTGTGAATAAAAGAGGACGGATGAGTGGGTGCCACACACACTCCCTCCTGAAGGGCCTGGCCAGTTGCCGTCTGGCTCCAGTAATAAAGGGGCACCCTTCGCTTGGTGGTAGCTGGCTCAAAGTTAAAAGGCTCTGATTCTAGGAGAGTTTGCCCTTCTTTATCTTGAGGTCTCTTTCAATTCTGTTGTCAGAAACAACAGCTATTCCCTCTGAACTATGATGGTCTCTAAACTTGGGAAGGCATCTCTCACTCCACCGTGTGGCTCCCCGTCTCGGGACCCTCACCCACCATTCCCTGCCAGGTTCTTCCAGAGGCACAGCTTCCATACTTCCCACCACCTCACTGTCCTCAGTGACACACGTAAAAGCAGGGCCCCAAGCTGGCCATCTACCCCAAAGGCGGCCTGCGCAGCACAGACGACAGCAAGCCCACAAGCAGCTTGACTGGACGAGGCAGCCTGCAGATAAAGCCCAAGCAGGACTTATCTTACTCACTCAGCACCTCACGTTTGGGCCGATACATGCACTTGCTCAAATTTTAAGGTATTCCCCATTAATTCTACCTGCCTATCACCTTGCATTTGTGCTGAGCAGTCTCACAGCCTTGGAGACGACAGAGCAGGAAAGCAGCACATTCTTCGTAGAACACAGCCACACACAGGAAACTGCAGAATATGACCTTCTACTTAACTCCCTACAATCACCAAGTCTTATCACCCCTTTTTTCTGGATATCCCTTAAATAGTCCATTGTCTCTGCCTCTCCACCACCACACTGCTTTGACTCCTGACTCATCTCACTGCCCACTCAGCAGCCAGAATCATCTTTACAAAATGGAAAGAGGGGGCACTTGGGGGGCTCAGTCGGTGAAGTGTCTGCCTTCAGCTCAGGTCATGACCTCAGGGTCCTGGGATCGAGTCCTGTGTCGGGCTCCCTGCTCAGCGGGGAGTCTGCTTCTCCCTTTCCCTCTGCCCCTCCTCCCTGCTCATGCTTTCTCTCTGTCTCTCTAATAAATAATCTTGTAAAAAATAATAAAATAACATGCAAAAGGGATTGTATCGCTCCCAAGCTGGAATACCTTCAATGGATTCTGGTTGCTTCTAGGAGAGAGTCAGGAGCTGGCCTCCTGGATGGTGACTCTGGGCCTAGCCAGACAGGCCTTAGTCCGGCTCATATCTAGGCTTTCACCAGCCACTGCACTGTGCTACACACTGTTTTTGTGTTACGTTGGTGACTCTGAGGATCTTAGACGGACCAGTCTCTCCACTGGTCTGGATGATTCTGGAACTTAGTTCTAAAAGCATTCAAGAATCCACTGTGTCCAGCTACATGCAAAAGAATGAAACTTGACCACTCTCTCACACCATACACAAAAATAAACTCCAAATGGATT
>NW_023185947.1:0-4725 GCF_002007445.2 Ailuropoda melanoleuca | reverse complement strand
CTCGATCCCATAACGCCAGGATCACACCCTGAGCCGAAGGCAGACGCCCAACCGCTGTGCCACCCAGGCGCTCCCTGCTCAGAATTTTTTATTTATTTATTTTTTCTTTTCAATGCCTGTCTAGCCTTCACTTTTAATAACTGTGCTGAGAATAATTAGGAGATGGCTAAATGGATGGTTGTATTTTTAGATAGGAAAAAAATGTCATGTACAAAATTAACTTTAAGAATAGGAAATGTGGACTTAACTCACAGATCATTGGTTAAAATATACCTAGCTTGTTTCTTATCAATCTAACCATCATGTCACCTTAAATAATCTTGAGTAGGGGTAAACTATAAATGTTAGGAATGTAGATTGAAAAGAGGTGAGTTTCCCTCTGTAAAAGCTATGGGTAAGTCCCAATCTTGTACCTCTCTCTTAAACATAATATTAAAATACTATTAGAGGATTTCTGTTAATGATGGTATCCTAAAATGAATTACAATAACCAAAGGGGTTGAAATATAAACAATGAAAAAATTCATTAGTACTAGAACTAGAAAATAATGTCCTTCCAATCTGATAGACTTTACTATTTTTTTTTTTTAACTTAGAGGCACAGAACCAGAGAAAATAGGGGAGAAACTGTAACAAACATCCTACATCTTACTATTGGCTCCATTTGGTCCATTCAAGCCAGTAGCCAGTTGACAAGGAAGTATAGTAAATAAATTTTGTCAGTAAAAGTTGAGACCTGGATTTGAAAGCAGACCTTCAATGACCCCCATGATATGTCCACATATATTTATGAACTCAATGAACTGTATAGGTCAGAAATAGACTAGTACCAGCTATGTTTTTAAACCAAAATATAAGAAAACAGTATAATAGAATTTCTGTTGTCATGTATACATGAACATTTCTAAATATCAGAGTAAAAGAAGAGACTATGAAATTAAAATTTGAGATTTTGGGAAAACTTAAAGGTCTTCTAAACATGAATAATAGCTATAAATTGAAAACTATAAAATTAAAGACAAATAAATTAATTGGGAAAAGGACTCACAAATTTATTTGTTTGTTTCTAAAGATTTTATTTTTTTATTTGAGAAAGAGAGAAAGAGAACACAAGTGGGGGGGCAGAGGGAGAGGGAGAAGCAAACTCCCCACTGAGCAGGGGACCAATGGGGGCTCCATCCCAGGACCCTGACATCATGACCTGAACTTAAGGCAGCTGCTTAACCAACTAATCCACCCAGGCACCCTGGACTTGCAAATTTATGACAGGAAAAAAAAATGTTATGCAATTCCTATATAAAATACTATCTGAAAATTTTAAGAAAAATATAATCATAAAAATAAAATATGCTAGAATTCACAAATCACTTTAAATGGCAAGCACTTATAAAAACAAAAAAAAATCAAAATGAAACAATATTGACATACCTTACTTCTTTCAAATTGCATGTTTTGTAAAATAGAAAATACCCCATATTGTCAATGTGGGAGTAATAAAATTCCCTTGTATGTGACTGGTGAGAATGTAAACAATTCAACTTGTACCCCCCAAAATTGGCAGTGTACATTAAAGGCCTTAAGACTGAGGATACTGTTATTTTTATAAATTCATTTTATAAAAGACATCATAAGGAAATATCCATGAAAGGATGCCAAGATTGTTCCGGATTGGTATTTGTTGCAGCTCCCTTCTGACCACTACCTCAGCATCTACCTTACTCTGCTCATGGTCAAGAGTTATTGAGAATGTTTTATTTTCCACTTACATTGCAAATCACTTTCTTTTTTGTCTTTCTGTCTTCAGTGAGGCATCCCTAAGCCTGAGTCACACTCAATACAGCTTACGTGGAAGGATGCATCTTTTCTCCAACATGCATACATTCACAAAATGACTAGATGAAACAATGATTTTTAACAATGGAAAACTGAGTGATTGAGTGGTTCACCAAGCTGCTGTTAGACTCAATTTCTGTCTTATTCAAAATCAGTAATCTTAACTACAAAGTTATCCTACTATCTTGAGGTGTTGGTTAAATGTATTATGAGACACCTGAGTGATGAATGTTATGCAATCATTGAATAAACTATTATAACAGTGTATTAATTTATATAGGGTATTGTATATTACTATAAAATAACACCTGAACATAGTATAAAGATTTTTGCTTCAGTTTTATGTTCATATGTATACACGCATACATATAAATGTATAATCCAAAATAGTAACAGTGATTATCTCTACGTAGTAGCATGACTTTTCTGTTACTTTTCTCCTTATGATTTTTTTTTAATTCCTTATTTGTTCATTTTCAAGGTTTCTTACAATGGGTATTCTAAAAAGTAAAAACTAATTTTAAGAAGAATGACCATAAGAGACATACACAGTAAATTATCTGTACATAGCCATTGTATATAAACAACCCTTCAAAATCAATTAAAATCAAATACAATAATGGAAAATGAAAGGATCTACAGAAACAGAATAAGGCATAAATAATTCATTGGAAGTGACATCAACATGAAAGAAATGCAGGTTTCTCAGACAGATGTTTCACCTTTGTTAAGGATTTATGCATAATTCCTTGATGAGAAATGGCTAATCTAGCCACTGTGGGTGTTCTTCTCAGATCCCCTGCCTCATTTTTAATCTTAATACGTCCCTCTCCTTTAATTTCTGAACATGTTTCCTCCAAAGTACGTGCTTTCAACTCTGCTTGGAAAGCTTCTCTAAAGCCACTGGATCTGCTTATGAGATATTTCTGGGAGTTTACGTCCCCCTTTCCAAATACTTTTAGCCCATGATTGAGATGCTAGAGAGTCAGTGTCCAACAGTCCTGCCCTAGGCAAAAACAACTCTGAGGCATAATTTATGTGAGTATTCCCCTGAATTTGAATTTGCACTCTTGCCTATTTTTCCCACCTTACACTGGCATCTCCTGAAAGTACTTTTAGCAAGTCACTGGCACATTATGGCTCACGGATCTTCATTTCAGACTTTGCATTTGAGGAACACATTCCTCAGGAGGTAAGTGTGTGACTGATTTAAAGGTAGGATTGGTGAGAGAGTTAGTGGTTGGGCAGAAGCTGATTCATAGTAGTAACTCATAAGCTACCCTTCACCCAAATATTTACAGGGAGAGATAATCTGAGAGGTTCATTAGTATGAAGGTCATCCCAAGGATGGTGGTAAGTCATTCAAGAGTCTAAGGGTGGCTTAAGAGCAATAATCCAGTTTATTTCTTTAAAAAAAAAAAAAGTTCCTTATCAAAAAGACCTATTTATAATGATATAAATGGATGAATGAATGGGAAAAAAGCAACATTGGATTCATGAATACCATGTGAGAGTTTGTTGTCAATATTTGGGTAAAAGATAATAGCAAACTAAGGTAGCTTTGTTGATGTAGAAAAATGGATTCAAGAAATGCAAAGAAAGTTGATTTCATCAAAATCAATCACTGATAAGAGACAGTAGCGCAGATGATTTTAGTGAGGGCTGACTTGCCATTTATAAATTGTGAGAACTTAAACAAGTTATTTGACTATTCAAAATCTCACTTTCTTTGTGAGTAAAATTCATAATAAAAGTTGACTTGTCTTAGACAGTTTAACCTGCCATCACGAAATACCATAGGGGTGCCTGGGTGGCTCAGTCTGTTAAGCATCAGACTCTTGATTTCAGCTAAGGTCATGATCTCAGGGTCTTGGGATTGAGCCCCGCATGGGCTCCATGCCCATATGTAAGAGTCTCTCTCTCCCTCTCCCTCTTCCCAGCCCCCACCCCCTTACACACACTTTCTCTCTCTGAAAGAAAGAAGGAAAGAAAGAAGGAAAAATACCATAAACTAGGCTTATAAAAAATGGAAGTTTATTTCTCACAATTCTGAAGGCTAGAGTCCAAGACCAAGGCAGAAGAAGATTTGGTGTCTGGTGAGAGCCCACTTCCCGATGTATGAGTGACCATCTTTTCACTGTGTCCTCACATGCTGGAAGGATCAGGGAGTTTTCTGGTATCTCTTTTATAAGGGCACTGATCTCATTCATGAGGGTTCAGCCGTGAACCCAAATCCTTCACTTCCAAAAACAAACTTGCTAGTGATTAGGTTTCAACATAGAGATTTTGGGAGGGCAAAAACATTCAGTCTACGGTATTCCCTGATCAGTTCTTTATGAAGATGAAATAATAAATAAAATAAAATATAATAAAATAAATAAAATTAAAAAGAATTTAGCACAGTGAGTGGCACATAATGAATGTTTAATAAGTATTAAAATATGATTAGATATAGGGGATATGTGAGAGAGCAAATAAAAAAAAGGTCCTAAGGATTCTTACTTAGACAAATGGATCAATAATTAATTATGAACAGAGCTAAATATTTACTCCCTCAAAAGTTTCAACATGTTGTTTTACAATCTCTGTCCTTCCTTTTCCCTTTGACCTCTGCTCTCCATATCTGATTAACATTTTACAAAACCTATTAAAGATTTGAATATCAGCCCAAAACAAGTGTATGTGGTTAGTCATGGAGGGGGCAAAAAAAAGGAAAAAGAAAAAAGAAAGATGTGTAAAATGGAAAAAAACAAGAATAGGGGCACCTGGGTGGCACAGCGGTGAAGCGTCTGCCTTCGGCTCAGGGTGTGATCCCAGCGCTGGATCAAACCCCACATCAGGCTCCTCTGCTATGAGCCTGCTTCTTCCTCTCCCACTCCCCCTGCTTGTGTT
>NW_023185946.1:0-908 GCF_002007445.2 Ailuropoda melanoleuca | reverse complement strand
GTGCTGTCCACGTGGCACAAGGCCAGTAAGTCCAGCACTGGCTATAGGAAAGCTCACTCTGTAACAGTCCATAGTCATTATTATTTTGGAAATTGTGGTAGAATACAGACCGCGTTTCTTCTTTTTTTTTTTTTTAAGATTTTATTTATTTATTTGACAGAGAGAGCGAGTGTGCACAAGCAGGGGGAATAGCAGAANAGAGTGAGTGTGCACAAGCAGGGGGAATAGCAGAGGGAGAGAGAGAAGCAGGCTCCTTGCTGTGCAGGGAGCCTGATGCGGGGCTCGATCCCAGGACCCCGGGATTATGACCTGAGCTGAAGGCAAACGCTTAACCATCTGAGCCACCTAGGTGCCCCTAGACTGCATTTCTTAGCCTCCCTGATATTTAGAGATGGCCCTGTGACTCTGTTCTGGCCATAAGTGTGGTGTGCAGCTTCCAGGATAAGTCTTTTAAAGAAAGGACGAGTCAAAAAAAAGAAAGGAAGGAAGGAAGGAGAGGGAGAGGGAAGGAGGGAGGATGGGTCACTTGCCTCTTGCTCCTTCCTGTTGGCTGGAATGAGAATGTGATGGCTGGTGCACAGGCAGCCATTTGTGGATTGTGAGGACAAGGGCTACACCACAGGGGTGCAGTGAGCTGGAGAGAGCCTAGCTCCCTGACAGCCTGGAGGAACTAGAGCACACAGCCTGGACTGCCCACCTCCAGGCTCTTACATGAGAGAATAAAACCATGCGTTTAAGCCCGTGTTAGTACATTTGGTTTTGGCCCCTCTTAGTCAGTCCTAAGGTTACAGTGAAGGTGGTTTTATGCTATGGTTTGAAGATGTTTGACCACATCTTGGGGAGTCTGAAGCCTCAGAGTTTGAGTCATTGGAAGTGGAGGTGGGTCCCCCAGGGACCCTAGTGTTAGG
>NW_023185945.1:6181-6655 GCF_002007445.2 Ailuropoda melanoleuca | reverse complement strand
GACGGATAGAAATATCAAATCCCCATTTTATAACCATCAGTGTAATAATTGATCTTGGGAACAATCATTAATGGGTGCTGAATTTGCAAGGGGAGGATTGTTGGGGAAAAGGATAAAGAAAAATCTGTCAAACATCATTTTAAGTGAATACTCAAACTCAGTCTCATCAACAGTGGAGCCAAGTGCCATCGTTGCCTCTTGCTGTCATGCACGGACATAAGATAAACATGTATAACACACCTATATATAAACACATAGACGTAAATATAAATACAATATAACATAAAACCTGAGAAGGACAGAGTATCACCTAGGTAGTCATTTTGCCAAAATACTGAACTTCACATAATGAGGAAACAATCAGACAAATCCTTCTCTCCAAAAGTAAACCACTATCCTATTAACACATTTTTGGGCTCTTTGTGGACTTTACATGCTTTTGGTGAGAAAGAAAACAGAAGACTGGAGAAGTTT
>NW_023185945.1:0-216 GCF_002007445.2 Ailuropoda melanoleuca | reverse complement strand
GTAGCGATCGACCCCCAAACTGCCGGACTTATTACAGCAAAGGGTTTTTTTATGCTCCTGTTACATGCTTATCAGGGTTGGTTGAAGGTCCTATGCAGTGTCTCCTGGCTGTAGACTAATATATTAGCCACCTTCTCAAATATTGCTCATCACCATAGTGGAGGGAAAGAAATCCCTGGAAGGTCCCAACTTATAATTAAATGCTCAGCCCAGAAA
>NW_023185944.1:0-751 GCF_002007445.2 Ailuropoda melanoleuca | reverse complement strand
TTTACTACTTTAAATCGTCATAGTAATTTAATATATCTTCATACATAATCATAAGTAACATAAGCATAAGTGAACAGCAAGTTAAAAATACTATATGGAGGGGCGCCTGGGTGGCTCAGCCGTTGGCTGCCTTCAGAGCAGGTCATGATCCCAGTGTACCGGGATTGAGCCCCGCATAGGGCTTCCTGCTCGGCAGGAAGCCTGANCAGGAAGCCTGCTTCTCCCTCTCACACTTCCTTTGCTTGTGTTCCCTCTGTCTCTCTCTGTCCAATAAATAAATAAAATCTTAAAAAAAAAAATACAACTATATGGAAGTTGTAAGAATGAAAGTGATTTTTTTCTGTCTTCAAAAGTAACCTTGCACATAAATGTAAAAAACATTTTTTAAGGCAAAGGTTTCACAATTTCTTAACACTTTATTTCTAATAAGGTACTACCATAATACTTAACTAGCTAGTGTTATCAAATCTTTATTATTAGTAGGATCCAGGGGCGCCTAGATGGCTCAGTCGTTAAGCATCTGCCTTCAGTCAGGGCGTGATCCCAGGACCCTGGGAATGAGCCCCGCGGGGAGCCTGCTTCTTCCTCTCCCACTCCCCCTGCTTGTGTTCCCTCTCTCCCTGGCTGTCTCTCTGTCAAATAAATTAATTTTTTAAAAAAATCTTAAAAAAATAAATAAATAAGTAGGCTCCACACCCAGCATGGAGCCCAACACAAGGCCTCGACTTACACAACTGAGATCAAGACCTGG
>NW_023185943.1:0-761 GCF_002007445.2 Ailuropoda melanoleuca | reverse complement strand
ACCCTGCCGTTCTCCACACTCCTCTACTCCCACCTTCGATTGGCCTTTTCATTCTCTGGTAGGTGCTGTCTCGGAATGGAAGGTGTCTGAGAATACTGCGGATATGTGAAAATGTCAGGGCTCGCATCTCTGCACTGTTTCATTGTAAATGCTCTTCAGAGACCTGGAACTTCCCAGCCGAGCTATGGGACCAGATCCACTCGCACTTGGATCCGGGCTCCATTAATTACAAGCTGTGCTGTCTCGGGCAAGTGGCTTCCTGTCTCTGAGCCTCAGGCTCTGGGCTCTTGGTGAGGCATGAATGCTAACCTAGGGATGTGCCCAGCGCAAAGTTTCACAGATTCAAACACCCACTTATCAGATGTTAATTCTTTCAAAGAGTACTGTTTGGGTCAGATTCTGGAGTGGGTAAAGTAGAGAGCAAGACGGGGAATCCCAGTGCCTGGTGGAGGAGGGTCCTGTGAATGGCAGAGAGGGTAAGCAGGGTAACCTGGGGGCAATTGTCCCCACACTTGGCCACAGGGAAGGCTGCTGGGGAGGGTAGGGGGTCCGAGCTAAAACCTGGAGGAAGAACTCCCAAGGTCAAGGTGGGGGATGTCACCTGCTTAGAGCATGAAGCTTAGAGAAAAAGCGTGAACAAAAAGGAAAGAGCATGAAGCGTGAGGGGGGAGGGGAAGTGCTGCGGCAGGAGGGCGGGGCCGCGTTAGGCCACACCCAGCGGTAGTGTTTAATTTAAGGGGTGCGCTGAGGGCGCTGGGCAG
>NW_023185942.1:0-1802 GCF_002007445.2 Ailuropoda melanoleuca | reverse complement strand
ATTTAAACCACTGGGTACTTGCAGAAATCCTGGGGTGGTCACAGAACCTCCCCCAGACATGGAGTCAGGAATTCAAAGCACAGGAGGCTACTGGGGCCATCTGGCTGATAGTCACACAGTCTCATTGCGTCCTCTCTGCTGGGGCCACTACCAGCACGCGCAGGCAGGAAGCCGAGGCTCTGTGCGGAGCAAGTCCAGCCACAGTATCTGAACCCAAAACTTTCTGCTTCATAGTAAGTACTTTTCCACCACACCAACACACTGGCTTATTTACTTTCCCAGCCCTACCTTGCTGTTTGCTTGTCTGGATTTCTCCCTTTTTCCCTCCACACCTGCTTATCCAGTAAGGTCCAGCTTAAATCTAATTTTATCTGTTTCAGTTTTTCCCAAGCACTTCAGCTGAAATAGATCTGTGTGGGGTCTCCTGAACACAACTTAGTGACATATATATAATTCTATTTGACGCCACTGAGGACTTCCTGAGTTATCTCTTTCTTCAATTGCCGTCTTGGTTTTCTTCGCGTCTTTTCTTGGTAGTGATTTTTTCAGGATTGTTGTTAGCTCCCTGGCGCAGTCTATGATTTATATTCCTTTGTACGTCTAGCAGGTCCCAGAACAGTGCCTTGCACAAAAGAGGTTCAATAAACTCACATGTCTTGGTTCTCCATAACATCATCTCCTCTGGATTGGTTAGTGCCTGGACATTCCTTAAACATCCCAGCTCAGTTCACTTCCCTTTGACTCGAGGAGCCTGACCTAGCAACTCTAGATTTTCTCCCGTCTTGTTAGATCAGTACACTGCTCCTTTGGCTAAAAGCCACTCTAGTAAGCNCTCCAGTAAGTGGGGATGTGGGCCTCCTCTGGCCCAATTCCCAGGCACATGGGGCCTCAGCAAGCTTCACCTATACTAGGTTCACCAGGTAGTTGGGCCATGGTTGTGACCTTGCTGTTGGAAGGAAAAGAAGGCCAGGTGTGATGCCAGCAGTGTCTCTGCGTGGCTCAAGTGTCTGCCCGATGTTCTGTCTAGGATACATGCTGGGAGGGGCCAGATCTCAACAGGACAGATCTGTCTTCTTGCACGTGCACAGAAAGGCTTCACAACACTCACACGGGGGCTGTGGTCCACAGGGTTCTGGGGAATGATATATTCTGAATGTTACCTGCCCCTGTTCACAGTGCCTTCTAGGAAAACAAGTGACATAAATCTGCATAGGTATGTTAGTGTGTGTGTGTGTGTGTGTGTGTGTGTGTGTATGCACGTGTGTTGGCGGGTGCTGGAATGGAAACTTAGGGGAGCATTGGAAGCTCTGTGTTACCTTTTCTTCTTGAAATGACCCCCCCCCATGCACACAGTATAATCTTGTGAACGCCTTTGCCCAGAGCAGGTTCACAAAATCCCCAAGGCGTGCAGGTAAGAAGTATAGGCAACTGAAGTTTTGTAAAGCAACAGAAAAAANAGTTTTGTAAAGCAGCAGAAAAATTTTTCAAAGTTTACTTTTAAAAGTGTAAGTATAGATATCCAGATGCTGGTGGAATGTGGCGGTTTAGGAGGAAAGAACATTCCCTTGCTGGTGTAGTAGCATCACCCTTTACTGAACTGCACTGAATCCCCCCAACCAACCAGACACCCCAGACAGAACCATGCAGACACGGACAGAGGAGAATTCTCCATTTCGGCTGCAGTTAGCAACCCGCGGTATTATCCACGTAGTATCACAGCCAAGGAGATGTGGGAGAAGAAGAAGATTCTGTCCTCAGAGGGGGATCAATTAATTGACGACCATGCAGAAGTTCAGGTATAA
>NW_023185941.1:1060-1170 GCF_002007445.2 Ailuropoda melanoleuca | reverse complement strand
TTGTAAATGGGATGGATTCCCTAATTTCTCTTTCTTCAGTCTCGTTATTCATGTATAGAAATGCAACTGACATCTGAGCATTGATTTTGTATCCTGCCACATTACTGAAT
>NW_023185941.1:386-647 GCF_002007445.2 Ailuropoda melanoleuca | reverse complement strand
CCTGAGTCTTTTCTTGTTGATATGATGTATCACGCTGATCGATTTGCAAATGTTGAACCACGCTTGCATCCCAGGGATGAATCCCACTTGGTCATGGTGGATAATCCTTTTAATGTACTGTTGGATTCTATTAGCAAGGATCTTGTTGAGGATTTTGGCGTCCATATTCATTAGGGAAACAAAAGACAAAATGAACTTATGGGACTTCATCAAGATAAAAAGCTTCTGCTCAGCCAAGGAAACAGTCAAAAAAAAAAAAAT
>NW_023185941.1:0-247 GCF_002007445.2 Ailuropoda melanoleuca | reverse complement strand
AACCAATAAACAAATCAAAAAATGGGCAGAAGATATGAACAGACACTTTTCCAATGAAGACATACAAATGGCTAACAGACACATGAAAAAATGTTCAAAATCATTAGCCATCAGGGAAATTCAAATCAAAACCACACTGAGATTGCACCTTACTCCAGTTAGAATGGCAAAAATAGGCAAGGAAAGAAACAACAATTGTTGGAGAGGATGTGGAGAAAGGGGATCCCTCCTACATTGTTGGTGGGAA
>NW_023185940.1:0-715 GCF_002007445.2 Ailuropoda melanoleuca | reverse complement strand
GTTAGCGCCGAGGAGCAATGGAGGTCCGATCTGCGGGCTCTGTGTCAACATTCCCCGATGGCTGAGTTGAGTGCATGGGCTCAGGCTAGTGTCAGGCTCAGATTTGGGGGCCAGGGCACCACTAGAATTGGGGGTTCANGGGGTTCTCTCGATTGACTCAGGTTAGCATTCAGATTTCTCCTTCCCTGAAACCTTGCTGGAGTCCCAAATGGCACAGTTTCCTTTTATTGGGCAGGACAGACGCTCTGGCATTTCTCAGGTTTCCCCAATCCCTGGGGTTTTGGAACCAGGCTTGTGGAATGGATCTCTCAGAACCCAGCCTAGGGCTGGTGATAGGGACTAGCAGCGTTATAGGTCCAATCTGCTGGCTGTGTGTTGACCTTCCCAGAGTCCTGAGGTTGAGGGCATTGGTTAGGGTTCGTGTCAGGCCCAGGGTTTGTGGCCAGCAGGCCTCTGAACGTGGGGGTTGGCTGGGATTGGCTCAGGTTGGCATTCGTATTTCTCCTGCTCTGAATCCTTTCTGGGGTCCCAAATGACATGGTTTCCATCTATGTGGCAGACTCAGGCCTCTGTTATTGCTCAGGTGTCCAGAATCCCTGAGCCTTTGGAGCCGGGCCTCTGGGAATGGACCTCTCAGACCCCAGCCTAGCGTTTGGGATAGGGCCTAGAAGCATGGGCTGTCCACTCTTGGCTGTGTAGCTACGTTCCCGGAGGG
>NW_023185939.1:0-610 GCF_002007445.2 Ailuropoda melanoleuca | reverse complement strand
ACGTGCTATCATCTCCCCTCTGCTGTTTGCATTCAGAGTCCCTGAAAGGTCACCAGACCTTCTCCCGGTATCGTTCCAACACCAGTCAGGTCCTTCCAGAGTTCTTCCCTCTATGCTGATGTTCAGGGGAAGGCAGGGGCCATGACCTTTTCACTGTGGTGCCACCAGCTCTTTGGACCTTGCCTGACCCATTGAAGGTCATTATACCTATTCAATGAATGAATGAATGAATGAATGAACGAACGAACTGTGTTTGGGCCTCTTCCAGGCAAGCATGGGAGGACGGAAGATGGCAAGAGATGAAGAAAATGCCTATGGTAAGAATTTCCTCACTGTGTGTACTTGGCCCCAGGTGTCAGCTCTGGGGAACAAGGTGATGAGCTAACACAAGACGGAACAAATCCCAGGGGCATCTCTGTGCTAAGGGGGAAANAATCCCAGGGGCATCTCTGTGCTAAGGGGGAAACAGCAAGAGCCCCGGATTTGCCTTTGTGCAGCATCTCTGCCTCTGCCCTATGGGAGATACTGAGTGCTTTGACTAGTCTGTGCCTCCCAAGCCAAAGGGTAAACTGAGAATAAGAAATCGACTCTGAGCCCCACAGACGAGGAG
>NW_023185938.1:0-1163 GCF_002007445.2 Ailuropoda melanoleuca | reverse complement strand
CAGTAGCAGGAACTCCCCTTTAGCAAGGTTGGCCTAGCTTCCTTTGCTTCTGAGCCTACATCTGCCAATTACAGAGACTAAAGCTAAGCCCCTCCGTATGTCTCTGTTCCTTGGAGAGTCCAACTGGCCANTGGATAGACAGATGGGAATGGACACGAAGTGTGAAGATCTTTGTATCATACGTTAACACCCGCAAAAAAAGGCATCCACTACAGAAGAGGGACTAAACAACCGAGTAGACAAAATGACTTTGCTAATTACTGTGAGGCAGCCCTCTGTCAGTGTTGGTACAACGAGGACATGTATGAAGTGGCCACAACAGCAGGGATGGAGCTTATGAATAGGTCCAGTAGCAGGAACTCCCCTTTAGCAAGGTTGGCCTAGCTTCCTTTGCTTCTGAGCCTACATCTGCCAATTAGAGAGACTAAAGCTAAGCCCCTCCGTATGTCTCTGTTCCTTGGAGAGTCCAACTGGCCCCTTGGAGGTAAAATGACTACTTTGGAGGGGCCAGGTGTTCCTCCTCCCAGGAAAAGACCTCTACTCTGGGTGATGGGTCTCCTTTCCTGCCCACAGGGTTGCAGCCACTACCATTAATAAGAGGCTTGCAGAATGCCTGATCCATAGGCAGAGAATTCCATGCAAAATAACATCTGACTAGGGAAGCCACTTTATAGAAAGGGGATGTGAGTGTGGACCGTGACACAGGATCCACTGGCTAAAGTACAAATACCATGACACAAGAGATACCAGCCTGATCAAGCATTGAAAGGAAATGCCAAAGGAGCAGGGGAGGCACCACCTCGGAGATAATACTGAGAGGATAGGATGCTACCCTCCAGGATGCTGTGTGTGTATTGAGTCAGAGACTTTTGTATGATGCAGTGTCCCCCATAGGAAGACTATGTGGATCTGGGAACCAACGTGTGGAAGCAGAGGTGGCCCCACTTGCCACTATTCCCAGTGATTACTAAGGGACTTTGTGCTTCCCACCCCTCATCTCTGGATTGGGCAGTTTGATATCATGGTCCCCAATAGGGCTCACTCAGCAGAGGACACAGCAGGAGTCCCACAGAGCAGCAGAGGACACAGCAGGAGTCCCACAGAGCTATAAACTGTGGCTGTGGTGCTGCTTGGGCACTTGGGCTCTGTGCTCAGAGACTAGC
>NW_023185937.1:0-1322 GCF_002007445.2 Ailuropoda melanoleuca | reverse complement strand
TGAGAACAAGGTGAACATTAGTTTAGGACAATCCTGATAGAGTATTAAATGTTTTCATTGTGACTTCAGAACCTATACTTTTTTTTTTCTATCCTGATTCATCATGTATATTTCCCTTAACACTTTGATAATTTTATTCCTTCACCTCAGAATACTTGCTGAGTGTCTATTCTGTATTAGCAGCTGTGGACCTCCTTGTTCCTTACAGCTTGAGTATTTCAGAAACCAAATTCTCCATCTGTTTCTACCGGCAACTCTCCTGTCCCCCAAGAGAAGCTTGTATTTCTAACATTTTCTTGAGAGTATCNTTCAGAAACCAAATTCTCCATCTGTTTCTACCGGCAACTCTCCTGTCCCCCAAGAGAAGCTTGTATTTCTAACATTTTCTTGAGAGTATCATTTCACTTTTCCTAAGCATAACTGCAGTAATTTTTACTTTACAGTGCCTTTTATCTGTGAAAATACTTTTTAAAACACAATACTAAGCTATGAACACCCTGAGGACAGGCTTAATGTCTTGATCGCAGATCCCCAGCAGCTAGTCCATTATTTAATTTCTAGTCAATGACCAAGAAAGGTCTGTTGGAGTTACTTTATCTTAACTCTGAGCGATAGCAAGGTTTGTTACTGAGTTTCCATATGAAGAAAACCCCAGAGAGATGGGTCACTGATTCTGGGTTCAACATCTTGACCCAGAAATTCACACCATGTTTGTGTGGCTGAGACAGAATTTCCTGAGTTTGGAAAATGTGTAGTTACTTTTTCTATCCTTCCTTATCCTTGCTTGGGGTTCCTTTCCATTGTACCTACTTCGATTCTGCTACGCAGTCTTTACCCTGGACTCGCCATCCCTGCTGGGGCTGCCTGGCTGCGTTCAGTTCTCTCGCCCGCCGTTGATAAGCATCCTGGTCAGCCTGAGGACAGACTGGCCCAAGCATCCGGGAGCCGGGATGGAGCTTGCTGCTGACCGCAGGCTTCTGGACTCTGACCGTTCCGGGCCAGGTTCCTTCTATGGAGAATAACATGAGGATCGAGTAGCTGGGTCTGAAAGATCCTTTGAGGTGGTGACCTTCTGGTGACTCCCCTCTGTTCCTGTGGCCGTCACGGTCTCCTGTTCATGCCCCACCTAGCCCAGCTCTGCCTGTGAGGCTGCTTTGTATCGCCCTAGTTCCCACAGGCAAGTCTCCTGCGGGGGTGTGGGTGTGAGAGGGGTCTTGCTAGGGCTCTCTGGAAGAGCAGGGGCATGGGCCATGTGGGGTGACTGGGGTGCTCCTCTCAGGCATTGGAACTGGGCTTCACCTTCGTCCTTCGCTGCCTTCCAT
>NW_023185936.1:780-3432 GCF_002007445.2 Ailuropoda melanoleuca | reverse complement strand
GAAATGTCCAGAATAGGCAAATCCATAGAGACAGAAAGCAGATCAGTGGTTGCCTTGTACTGGGAGGGGGATGGGGGGGAGAAAGAATGGAGATGGCTGGATGGGCACAGATTTTGTTTTGAACCGATGAAAGTTCTAGAACCTATTTAAACAGAGATGGTGGGTATACAGCATTGTGAATCTATGAATACCATTGAATTGCACACTTGAAAATGGTCGATTTTATATTATGCAAATTTCAATTCAATTTTTTTTTAAATCTCAAGATGTGCATAAAAGGCACCTAACGGTGTTTGTGTCCATCATCAGGAAAAATTCACTTTCTTAAATTTCTGTTTCATGAAAGATAGATTAAAATAATTTAGAATATTGCAGTTTATTCAAGTATCATTTACGCTAAACTACAGATTTAAGGATAGTGACAAAAGGGCAGATACAAACAACAGGCTTTATACCTAAAATAATATAAATCCCATTATGGGAAAGGTTGAACTGAGACCTTTTTCAGACCGATATTTCCTTGAAACTTGAGTGTGCTGTTGTTTGGGGCTCTGTCTGCATGCCTGGGCTGTCTGGCTCTGTCAGGAGCAGGACGCTGTCAGACCCGGCCAGGTCTTGGGTCTCCTACACACTGTGGTCTCTTGGCAGAGAAGACCAGCCCTGTGCTGAAGGTCTAGATTTCACCCGGGTTCTTTGGAGCTCCTCAGACTCCAACAAGGAGAACAGACTTCTCTATGGAGATAGGGTTCCCCATAGGGTAGGGGCAAAACAGTCTGCATTTCATCAGCTCCAGGTGACGAGGGACTGCAGCATTTCATTCAGGCAGGAATGGAGGGGCCAGCGATGAGGTTTATCAAAGCTGCAGTCTGCTGCAAGACTCCAGAGCATTCCCCCACCAAGAGATTGCTATTGCATTAGAGGAAAATGATCGTTCCATTCTATCCCATTACTTCTGTGCAGATGTGCCGTAAATTCAGAGATGAACGTAATTAAGCAGAAAGCCAGTGAAAGGACCCCAACACCAGCAATGTGCTGACTATTGTGGGGAGGGTATATACCTATTGTAGGATTTTTTTTTAATTTTTAATACAGGAAAGTACCATGAAGGA
Source organism: Ailuropoda melanoleuca (assembly GCF_002007445.2). NCBI lineage: Eukaryota > Metazoa > Chordata > Mammalia > Carnivora > Ursidae > Ailuropoda > Ailuropoda melanoleuca. Next base: position 2,323 of record NW_023185936.1, on the reverse strand, counting down.
AAATGAAATCCTTCCATAGCCCCATTCCCCAGGGATAAACATTATAAACCTTTGGTGACATCCTGCCAGTATCTTATGGACAAGCATAGCCGTTTTTTANCATTATAAACCTTTGGTGACATCCTGCCAGTATCTTATGGACAAGCATAGCCGTTTTTTATGAAATTGGGATCTTAGCCTGCTACCAATTTAAAACCTACTTTTTAAACTTATTAGAAATATTTTTCATTTAATAAATATGACCTTACAACCTGATTTTTAATGACTACAGAATATTGGTCATATAAGTATCCCATTACCCATTTAACAAACTCCCTATTATAGACATCTAATTTTTTGCTATTATACAATATATGTAATTCATTATATATGTAAAATACTGCTTGTCACTGTTTACAACTCTTGATATGCTTTTTAAGATAAATTCCTTATAGAACTGTTTAAAGATACAACATCTTTAATGCTTTTGATTTATATTGTTAATATTTACTACTTTAGGGGACTAATTTAATTTTAACTTCTTTGCAGTCAGAAAAAAATTGTTTTGGGGCACCTGGGTGGCTCAGTCAGTTAAGCATCTGCCTTCGGCTCAGGTCATGATCCCAGGGTCCCGGGATCAAGCCCCGCATCGGGCTCCCTGCTGAGCAGGGAGCCCATTTCTCTCTTTGCCTCTCCCCCTGCTTGTGCTCTCTCTCTCTCAAAATAGATAAAAATAAAATCTTTTTTAAAAAATGTTTGGTTTATGGTATACAAAGTTCCATCCCTTGAATTACTTGAGTATTTAGTATTCCTTTTTGATAACTCTTTGGGGACAGTGTTATCAAAGAAATAGGCTTCCAGTTGAGTTTAGAAATGAATCGGTCAGAACCTGCTATGTATTTTTTGCAAATAAACCCACCCACAGAGAGAAAAGCAGAACAGAAAGGTCCCAGTGGTTCTGGACCAGCCATGAACTAATGTCAGTATGTGAAGTTGGAGAGAGAAGAGTTAGCGAACTAATCACACATAATGTGCTGGTATACACATTATAACCTCCATGAATAAATTCAGTTTTCTACAAGAAATGTACTCCAGCAAATACTTTCCCATAACAGATATATAATGAACAGGTACAGTCTTTGGCGGCAGCCATGTACGACACGCGTGTGATACTCCTGCCCTTGGGTTAGTGTTTTGTACCCCAAGAGATACTGTGGAACCTTTGGGGTTGATGACAGGAGGCTTCTCATTCCACAACTATAGAGAAGTTCAGCTTCATGATGGCAAAGCACAGAATCGGATGGATTGGACCTCAACAGGACCTTCCTCTGTGTAGCTAACTCTCTTTATTCTTTGTGCCTTTAAAGCCATTACTGTTTAGGGACACCTGGGTGGCTCAGTCGTTAAGTGTCTGCCTTCGGCTCAGGGCGTGATCCCGGGTCCCTGGGATCGAGCCCTGCATCGGGCTCCTCCGCTGGGAGCCTGCTTCTTCCTCTCCCACTCCCCCTGCTTGTGTTCCCTCTCTCGCTGGCTGTCTCTATCTCTGTCAAATAAATAAATAAAA
>NW_023185936.1:0-741 GCF_002007445.2 Ailuropoda melanoleuca | reverse complement strand
AAAAAAAAAAAGCCATTAGTGTTTAAGTCTTCCCCAGTCTTCTGTCATCTTTACGACAAAAGGCAAGCACTGGTTCAGTTCCTCAAGGATGTATGGATTTTGTTTGCATTTACAACATGCATACATACAATGATTTGCTGACGTTTGTCACATTCAGAATTATATCTTTCGATATAACATTGATATATTTGTGGTTAAACGTCTTCATGAAATTAACNTATTTGTGGTTAAACGTCTTCATCAAATTAACAGTGTTTATACTATTAAAAAAATGGGACATGCAGCGTCAAATGTGGATGCCAAATCATTAGCTCAAAGCACTTCTGTAGCTTAACATATTTTAAATGAATAGACCCTTTCTAACAACATCTTTAGAGGTTACACCTCAAACTAATGGGCCCTAAGTGCCCAAGCTTGTTTCCCCAGGCACGAGTCAACCGTTACCTCTGAGACTGTGCTCGTGGGAGAGTTGTCTCTCCGGCCCAGGAGCACTGTGAGCGCTTTACTGTGAGGACCGTTGTCTTCCTAGGACAGGTGTTACAGCATCATTTTTAAATGTCTTGTGACATCTTTTAATTGCCCTGTGTTAAACACAAATGTTCTATGTGTTTCTACAGTGGGAATGTTTCACTACTTTTGTACAGAAATACAGTGATCGACTCGGTCACCATCCAGCCCGTGCCAGCCGCAGCCTTCTGTTTCTTCACGACTGACCCACCCTTAGTTAGTACTGCTTTTGCT
>NW_023185935.1:11400-11683 GCF_002007445.2 Ailuropoda melanoleuca | reverse complement strand
GAAATGTGACCGTTCCGTGACAACAGACTCAGACATAAGAGAGTAAAGGTAGCACCTGTCCTGCTTATTTGCTCTGCTGATTTAAAACAAACTTCTTATGTTCCCATCTGCAGATTAGGGAGGTTAGACGATGTGCGCAAGTCATACAGTTGGTGGCAGACCCAGGGATGCTCAACTCCAAGATTTGACTGTCTTCTAGTAACACCCACAAAATGCTTAGAGTAGGTCAGGCCCTCTTAGAGTGTGGTGAGGTTCAACCCCAAACATCCATTGGCAGGTGGAG
>NW_023185935.1:1660-2916 GCF_002007445.2 Ailuropoda melanoleuca | reverse complement strand
ACAGCCGCACCCAGACCGGGAGGGGGCTTGGTCATGAGCTTATTGGAAACATCTTCCAGACACTCCCAGAAACACTGGTGGTGGGAGCGGGGGGACAGTAAAGAGGGCTGGCGATCCACATCTGCGGCTTGGATGATGAATTCTGTGAACGGCTGGTGTTCACGGGACCTCACTGGGAACCTAAGTCAGTGGGTCCTTTCCAAATTCTGTTGATACACCGAGTTCCTTAAAGCGGATGGAGCTGCACCATGCGGTAAAGAGGAGAGTTCTTGAACCACGCCCACCCACACAAACACAGCTTAAAGTCTGTCCCCTGTTTCCAAGACTAAATAAAAAACATGAGTCCCGATTCCTTAATTGCTTCAGATTCGTTCTTCTTGGCCATGGCACAGAGGCTAATGCTGTGACTGTGGCCCACACCGGACCTTCCTGACATGGCAAGCATTCAGCACTTAGTCACTGTTTGTGCTGATTCCCCACAACCCCCTCAGGCTCCCTAGGGACTCTTCCTTGGAAACCAGTGAGGAGAAGCATGGCTGATGCCCCCGCACTGGGGATTCTGGGACTAATAAATTAGGACAGTTAAAGAATGCCTGCATAACAAAGACGGTTCATCTCGTTTGCCAACTTCGCTCAACTGCTGTTGGATGACTGCATTGAGGAGGACCCCTGCCGCCCAGAAAGAAAAAGGAAATGTGACCGTTCCGTGACAACAGACTCAGACATAAGAGAGTAAAGGTAGCACCTGTCCTGCTTATTTGCTCTGCTGATTTAAAACAAACTTCTTATGTTCCCATCTGCAGATTAGGGAGGTTAGACGATGTGCGCAAGTCATACAGTTGGTGGCAGACCCAGGGATGCTCAACTCCAAGATTTGACTGTCTTCTAGTAACACCCACAAAATGCTTAGAGTAGGTCAGGCCCTCTTAGAGTGTGGTGAGGTTCAACCCCAAACATCCATTGGCAGGTGGAGGCCACAGAACCATGCAGACAGGCTAGAGGAATGACATGAGATCAAAGCAGGTAACGACCAAGCTGAGCCATCCCAGGAAGAATGGACTGTTGTCTGGGACGGCACCTCACAATTTTTTTTTATGTCTTCCAGTCTGATAAATCTCCCCTGGGATTCTTTAGCTGCTAAAAGCTACCAGCTCCAACTGTCACTCCCTTATTGACTTAACTATAGCTTCCAGAATATCAGCAACTTCTTTTGGCTTTAATAACTGATATCCAACCACCAGCTTGGATGTTTTCAG
>NW_023185935.1:0-1485 GCF_002007445.2 Ailuropoda melanoleuca | reverse complement strand
ATCAAGTGCCCACGATGGACATGTGGTAAGCTCTCAACAGTATTAGCTATCCTATCATTATAGGTATTATTACTAATATTCTGTACAAGATGATTACTATGGCAATGGCATTACGGCCTGACATGGCTGTTTGATACGTTTCTCTTTTTTTTTTTTAAGATTTATTTATTTATTTGAAAGAGAGAGAGAGGGTGAGTTCATGAGCAGGGGGAGGGGCAGAGGGAGAGAGAATCTCAAGCAGACTCCCTGACACGGAGCTCATCCCAGGACCCTGAAATCATGACCTGAGCCAAAGAGTTGGCCATTTAACTGACTGAGCCACCCAGGTGCCCCTTGATACCCACATTTCTGTGCTGTGCTCAGTTACCCCATCTTCAGGGCTAAAGGAATTAACTACAAACACAATCCTGGGATGTGGAAGATGGGGCCACAATATGAACACGGATCATTTTGTCCATTTTATGGATCAGGAAGCCGAGGCACTGACTGATGAGATAAGGGAGATTGAAATGAGAGAGAGTGCTTCCCTGTGACACTTGAGGGGCCATTCTTGCTGTGACTGTGGTGAAGACTTGTATCGTTGTCAGCCCTGACCCCGAGGGAGCCTGGGCTCAGACGAAGTGTCCCCTCACTTCAGACGATGAGGTTGTGATCACTCTCCCCTCTGCTGCTCTGAATCCGACCCCACTTTGTGGAACCCCCCACCCCTACTGCTTCCCAGCCAGTTTCTCCCTCCTGCTTCTAAATCCTGCTTCCCAGTCAGGTGCTCTGAGGAGCTGCGTGAGGGGGGAAGCCCTGCCTCTGGGACAGAGTGGGAGGGCGTGAAGGTGTGAGGAAGGACTCCTGGAGGGAGCCTCGGGAAGCCACTGGGGCTCAGAGAGATAGACAGTGCCTGGCAACAAGGGCCCCCAAAGGAAAGGGAGCCCTCAAGGCAAGCCTGGCCTTCTATCATCTCCTCTTCTGAGATTCGGGTACAGGGGCCTGACCCATGGAGGAGACAGAAATCGATGAGGATGGGAATGTTAACGATGGCAGCGGTGAGTAAGAGTGAGGGGAGCTCCGGAGTCATCTCGGAAAGAGGTTAGGATCCTTTGTCTCTGCCCCAGGCCTGTTATTTTTGCCCTTTCTATTCTTGTTGAATACTAAACCATTTGCAATGAAAACGAGCACAGGGGTATTTTCAGCAAAGGAATGAAAAGCTAGCTCAGGGCCCTGAGCTCCCCTTCACACGCAGGGGTGTATGTACACACATGCACACGTGCACACACATGCACACACACACGCACACACGCACACTCACACACACACTCACAGCTCCCATCCAGACATGTTTCCCCAGCCTGTGATTTAGTAGACCAGTCTCTGCCACTGAGACAATGACTCTGATTCTGGAAGGGAAACTACTCAGGATGAAGGAAGTTATCTATTATCTATTTCCTATTTGGTCTCCTGGTGTGTCACTTTATATCCTGCTTTGTCTTGGTA
>NW_023185934.1:1520-2354 GCF_002007445.2 Ailuropoda melanoleuca | reverse complement strand
ACCAGATGGAGATAAGATCTACCTTGAAGGATTTGGGGACGGAATAAAGGACACTAAATGATGTGCCTGTCACTCCTGTGACTGGCCCAGGAGCTAAAAGGTGACATTCTCACCATTTTAAGGGACAGAGTGGCAGAGGACTGACCCATGAGTGGGGACTGACTGTGAGGGCCTAGAATTGAGAAGTATTGTTTATGATACAATGAGCAGGAGGTCAGTTGTAGGAGAGCTTATAGGTTCACAATCAGAAGTCCTAAGCATAAGCATCAACCCGAAATGGCACAGACAAGACCACAGCTGGGGTGGGAACCAGTACGGGAGCGTGAAGGAGGGCCGAGCACACGGAGTGAAAGCAAGGCAGACACAGATACCAGGACACAGACCTGTTCACAAAGCAACAGTGCATTTGGTGGTTGGACAGTGCTCATGGCCAAGTTAACTGGGCTGAGTCAAAGCATACATGCATCTGTGACTGAGAAGGTTCCACTCATTCGTTCATTTCTGCTTTTCTCACTTTCTTTTCATTCATTTATTCATTAAAAGTTGTTGAGTGTCTAGAATGTACTAGTGTTGTTCTAGCTACTGAGATAGAGCAAAGAACAAAACAGGCCTGGTCCCTATTGTCATTGACCTTCTATGATCCCAAAGGAATAATGATAGGCACATGGATAAAGTAGTGCGATGGCTGGGTCATAGGGTAGCTCAATTTTCAACTTTTTAAGGGACCTCCACACTGTTTTCCACAGTGGCTGTACCAACTTGCATTCCCACCAACAATGTAGGAGGGATCCCCTTTCTCCACATCCTCTCCAACAATTGTTGTTTCTTGTCTTG
>NW_023185934.1:1034-1270 GCF_002007445.2 Ailuropoda melanoleuca | reverse complement strand
AGATGCCCTTCAACAGATGACTGGATTAAGAAGATGTGGTCCATATGTACAATGGAATATTACTCAGCCATCAAAAAGAACAATTTCTCAACATTTGCTGCATTGTGGACGGGACTGGAGGAGATAACGCTAAACGAAATAAGTCAAGCAGAGAAAGACAATTATCATATGGTTTCACTCGTTTATGGAACATAAGAAATAGGAAGATCAGTAGAAGAAGAAAGGGAAGAAGAAAG
>NW_023185934.1:0-909 GCF_002007445.2 Ailuropoda melanoleuca | reverse complement strand
TAGTAAGGAGGGCACGTATTGCATGGTGCACTGGGTGTTACACACAAGTAAGGAATCGCGGAACTTTACATCAGAAACCAGGGATGTACTGTATGGTGACTAACATAATATAATAAAAAATATTATTATTAAAAAAAATAAAGCAAATGGGATCTGAAAAAAATTTTTTTTAAAAGTATTGTGATAATAAGTAACTTGAAAATAAAATGAGATAATTGTTCAGTGACTGACCTAGAGTTACTTTAGATAGTGTGGTCATAGAGAGGGCCTCTTTTTTTCCCAGATTTTATTTTGAAAATTTCAAAACTGAAATTTTCAAGAGACTGAAAGAACAAAACACAAGTATAAGCAGTCATGTGGACTCTCAAACTTCTGATTTGCATCACCCTCGTTTTTCCTTTGCTGAACCATTTAAAATTAAATTGTAGACCTCATGACACTCCATTGGTAAATAAATGCATTTGGCATTAAGAGCGAAGTGCTCCTATACATATCAGTATCACTATCACAACCAAGAAATTTAACATTGATTCAATGACATCAGGCAGTAAAGAGGCTTTGCATATCTTATGATTTGTGGGTAAAGATTTTACAATTGAGGCTATTATCAGGAGCTTATATGATAAATGGAAAAACAAATTACCCCAAAATTTATATTGATGAAATTAAAAATATAGTAATGAGTAAAATTTGTTTTTTTGTCCAACAGATCTACTAATGAGAATGATGGAATTTTTTAGTGGGGAGGGATAGCATTTCTTTTAGTAGGGATTCAGTTTGCGCTCCCTCTAATCAAGTCAATTGTAAATATTCATTTGTTAATATTGACCTGTAATACCCTTTTTTTATAATAATTTTACTATGTTATGTTAGTCACCATACAGTACATCCTTAGTTTTTTTGTTTTGT
>NW_023185933.1:0-781 GCF_002007445.2 Ailuropoda melanoleuca | reverse complement strand
CCAAAGATGCATTCAGACTTAGAGTAAGGGGATGGAGTACCATCTTCCACACAAATGGACCTCAAAAGAAGCTGGAGTAGCAATTCTCATATCAGATAGATTGGATTTTAAACTAGAGGCTATAGAGAGAGACCCGAAGGGCACTATATTATTCTTAAAGGAAGTATTCAACAAGTGGATATGACAATTATAAATATATATGCCCCAAATAGGGGAGCAGCAAGATACACAAGCCAACTCTTAACCAGAATAAAGAGACATATAGATAAAAACACAGTAATAGTAGGGGACCTCAACACGCCACTATCAGAAATAGACAGAACACCCTGGCAAAAACTAAGCAAAGAATCAAAGGCTTTGAATGCCATACTCGACGAGTTGGACCTCATAGATATATATAGAACACTACACCCCAGAACCAAAGAATACTCATTCTATTCAAATGCCCATGGAACATTCTCAAGAATAGATCATGCTCTGGGACACAAAACAGGTCTCAGCCAATACCAAAAGNCTCAACCAATACCAAAAGATTGAAATTATCCCATGCATATTCTCAGACCACAACGCTCTGAAATTGGAACTCAACCACAGGGAAAAATTTGCAAGAAACTGAAACGNCATCCTGCTCAAGAATGGCTCGATAAACCAGGAAATCAAAAATCAATTTAAACAATTTATGGAGACTAACGAGAATGAAAACACAAAAGTCCAAAACCTATGGGATACTGCAAAGGCAGTCCTAAGGGGGAAATACATAGGCATCCAAGCCTCACACAAA
>NW_023185932.1:0-1435 GCF_002007445.2 Ailuropoda melanoleuca | reverse complement strand
CAAATATTATGAAACCCGAGAATATGTTTTACATTTTCCTTTTATTTTAAAAAAGTCAAGCAAGTACAGTCTCATGTAGCTTAATATAGCATAGCTTCTCACAGTGTCACTGTAAACTTTCTACGGGTGATTTGATGTCAGGTGAAATTCTTGCCTCTTATGAACTCCAAAGAAAATCCCAGAGATTTAATCATTAAGGTTTAATTAGAATTTGATAGGATTAATTATAGAGTTATATCAACAACATGATTATGCTGTATGCTTGCTTTTAAATGGAGCACTGGTGTTTTTGTCCTGGACATTGGAAATAAAAAGCAATTTATTTTGGTTTGGCAGTTTAGAATAGTTGGATATGGTTGTATTATTGTCTTCTGAAGGTCCTATTTCTGTTTATTCTAAAAGAACTAGAAAGCTAATTTTTTAAAGTCAAGAACAAATAGTTTTCCTGGTTTCCATCCAAAGGCTACATAAACCTGCAACATAAAGCCTGGAGAAAGGAAAATTGGGTATAAGTGATTCCATTTTGATTGTTTTTAATCAGCCCATCGATATAAATGCCTTCGAAAGTAAAGACAGTGGTACTAAGTCTGGTGGTATACCAGGATGTTGAAAACAATTTTAAAGAAATGACATTATTATTTTCCATTAATTGAATCATTAAAACTCTTGCTGTGCTCTCAATTTCCCCTTTAAGTAATAAAGCACTGATTGCTTAATTTTGAAAAAATTTAAGCATTTCTTTGGCCAGTGAACTCAGATTTTTGTAAATGGTTTATTTTGAACATCTCTTTAAATAAGTCTCTGCGGCATTATTAGTTGAACTACCTGGTTTAATATTGAAGTTGACTAGATTCTCAACCCACCGGTTGGGGCCAAATATAAATAGGTTTAGAAGTCCTCAAGAATTGGGAGGAGAAAACTGAGAACGATTCCTTGAATTTATGTGGTTACATTTTTTAATTCAAAGAATTTTTTTCCTATCTCATTTTCTGTGAAGCAGTTATTAGCATATAGCTGGTTTATTATTACAACTGGTTAACATAAGAAGTGGATCTAAACTGCTGACATTACATAGCTCAAAATTGGTTATACCCATGATAGCAGTTGTCACATTTCTCACCCTATTAGAACCTTCGCAAGAGCTCTCATNTTCGCAAGAGCTCTCATGACCTTCAATGTCACATTTCAACTTTGCACTCATTACAACAAAATAAATAAAATGTTGTTCTATTAATATTTTTATCTTATTTGAGATGGAATATTCTGGGTATTTTAATTTCAATAAGATGGAAATTTCAGGGACACTAAGATACCAAAATAAGCCAATATTATGTAGTTCTAAAATTTTCTATTAAGTGCAATGCCCAAATAGTCGTTATCTGTGCTGCTTTTGTGACCAAAGACAGGCCACTTCTTTTGAGAATTTCCGGACTGG
>NW_023185931.1:0-1406 GCF_002007445.2 Ailuropoda melanoleuca | reverse complement strand
ATAAAAGCAAACAAAAGCACACACATATAGATTCCATTTTTTAAATCCCATTTAAAAAATAATTTTATATGCGTAAGTAGGTACAGTCTGATGTAAAATGTAAGCTATAACATAGATTTTTATCAACATGCTTTCCCTGTCAGGCCATTTTTGTCCACAAATTCAATTAAAGTGTGTCTGGTATTTCTGTCAAAACCTCTGGCACACCAGGCAATGACGGATAGAGCAAGGTCTCTGCATCTCAGAGAATGAACCCCTCACCGTTTGCTGAGCAAAGGCCAGAGTGACCTTCTTTCCAGAGGTGTCATAGGAGATTTCATGGGAGTAAAGTTTCAAGAGCATAAGACCAGGCCCACCTTGCTCCCCCAGGTCTCCATTGCTCTCCTACCACCACCTCCCTTCCACACACGTGCAAATCCTACTTTACCTCAGGACAAGTGTCTTATTGTGTTCTGACAACACAATACCACAGACTGGGTGGCTTATAAGAAACAGAAATTTGTTTCTCACAGCTCTGGAAGTTGGAGTCCAAGACCAAGGCGCCGGCAGATTTAGTGTCTGGTGAGGGACCTACTGGTTCACAGATGGCTGTCTTCTCACTGTATCTTCCCATGGCAGAAGGGATGAGGGAGCTCTCTGGATCTGGGAGAAGGGCACTAATCCCATTCAGGAAGGTTCTGCCCTCCTGACCAGTCACTTCCCAAATGGCTCACCTGCGAATACCATCACACTGGGCATTAGGTTTCAACATAGGAACTTTGGAGCGACACAAACATTTTGTCCTATAGCAATGAGATAGTATGGTTCAGGGCTCACCTCCCAGCCTCACCCTGATAGCCAACGGTAGGCTTAGAGCTGTCTCTCAGAAGTGGCCTCAGGCAGAGTCAGGGGAACGGAAAGGAAGAAGAGAAGGAAGTGGGAGGGAGCAAGAGAAGCTCAGGGAGAAAGAAGTTGGAAATACAGAGATCCCTGCAAGAGGGAGTGTGAACGTAACACTCGTGATACTTGGGGACACCTGGGCATTTTGTTACCCATTGCGGGAGTAACAGGGACATACAGAGTCAGGTTAATGTAACACAGAGAGAGTGACTGTAGGCCAGTACCTTGCCAGCTCTCTGAAGAAGAGGGAGATGAAGAGAGGAAGAAGGGGAAGGAACAAGAAGAGAGGGGAGGGATGAAAGAGAGGGTGGAGGGGAGGCTGCAGAAAAGGCCGAGGCAACTATGTTTTGCTATAGTCTCTAAATTCTTCACATATGCCCTTATCATCAGCCCCCATTCCCAGTCAAATGCTGGGGTTGAAAATCTGTTCAATGTTAATGTGACTCCAGTGGAAGATGTTCTGCTCTTTATTGGCACTCCTAATAGTGGCAGCCTGGCCCTGTTTATTCATTAATGCCTGGAAGTCA
>NW_023185930.1:0-2639 GCF_002007445.2 Ailuropoda melanoleuca | reverse complement strand
AGAGTTAGCCAACTGAGCCACACAGCCCCTCTAAATCTTCACTTCTAATAAGCAGTGGCTCCATCATATCACGTAAGTTTATGACTCTATTCATTTAACACAAATTAAATTTGGTTTCTGTCCATGGACATTTAATACAATCTTTGCTTCCACAACTTGATGAATTTGCCCCTAAAATACAAAGCACTGCCAAATATTATCACATTTGCCACAACAGCATAAAAGCTTTTTTCCACCTTCAACTAAACAATAATTATCTCAGATAAACTATGACACTACTTTCTTCTGCTTTATTTCCTCTACACTGACCCAAAACATTACTCTTGACACTATTATTTCCTTTTCTTAAAATTATGTTAGATTCATTAAAATCTAAAAACTAACATTACAGTATGTAAGATTCAAATTTAAGTATTACTTTAAGAGTATGGAGGAGGCATTTATGAAGCTAAAGGAATGGATACTTATCTTTTGTGTGAAACTGGGTTCATTTAACTTTTACTCTCAAATTTTAGATAAATTATTTTCTCTGTAAAATAGTTGAGTCTTGAGTCTATTTTCTGAGGATGATATAGTGTAGTATACATATATATGTATATATTATGGAAAATTTTCTCATCGGGTCTTCTGTTCACTGGCTTCAAACCTAAGCTACGCACTAAGACATATGTCTGCCAGGGCTTTTCTGCTGGCGTCAGGTAAATATAAGATCGGGTAGTTATAGCAGGGAAATCCAGAAGAAATGCACAGAAAGGTTTCTCTCCGTTATGTATTCATTAGAAGATCTACAAATTATATACATAAACCTATATACACACTATATTTAGATTTTCTTTTTACCATGTGCTGTCTCTCATCCATTTTTGAAGCTTTCCAGGAATATAGGAATCAAACAGGCAATTGTCATTTGTTGTGTTTTGCTGAAAGCTTGTCATACTGTTTTCAATCCTATAGACTTTCCTTCAAATTCTACATACTTGGAAAATAAATTCATCTTACAGTCACAGTCTCAATGAAAACTACTCCAACATGTAAATGTTTCTCTGCTTTTTGGGTGGTTACTGAAAAGTTAAAATAGTTCTAGCGTGTTGCTTTCTATTTTATTGATTATCTTTTTCATTTTTATAGCACTCAATACATCAGGATTAGTTTGACATTAACACGACTGTAGATTTGATTTTCTCTGGGACTCATGCGCTCCTAAAATTAAATAAGGAATCCTGTTAATCTACTGGTAGATGAAACCAAAAGTATTTTTACTAGACTTTCATTTTCTTGTGGACTCTTTCATTCTAAGAATGTCTTTTCAAAAACAGTAATATTTACTTATCGTTTGATCTTACATTTGAATATGCAGTATCTCTCAGAATTCTCTCAATACTCTTATGGAATAGGTAAAAGCAATTGCAATTAATCTCCTTATTTTTCAAATGAAAAAAACTGCTTGAGGAGTTCAGCTCCTGGTTAAAAACCCACACCTTAGTTTTCAGACCCGCCGTAAAAGGCAATTAGAAAGGCTTTATCTGGCAGGCCTTTGCAGGAAAGCTGCCCTCCACACACTGAACACACACAGAGCCAGGGCTTTTGCCTTCTCCGAGGGAGGGCAGTGCTGTCAGGGTCTCAGGCCCCTCTGGCTGGTCCTGGTCCTTCCATGTTTACATTCTTAGCTCAAGTCCTTTCGCTGCTAGGTCTCATTATCCAAGGTCTTTGGCCCACGGCCTCTTCAGATGCGTCTGCCAAGACTTACTATTTTGGGGTGAGGAGGGAAATTCCGAGGACACTTTTCCTCGTTCTGACTTGGTATCCCATGCTTTCCTCTCTTGGCCTTACTCTCTCACCCCCGCACCCCCACCCCAGAGTTCAGCACTCCAGGGTCCGTAAAACCCGCAGAGCCTTTTAAAGTCGCGGGCATCCTCAACAACGAACCGTTTTCACCCCACTAACTCTCCACTGCTATGTCCTTTCTTGGAGGAAAATGAAACAGGAGAAGTTGGCCATTCCTCCGGGTTTAGATTCCTGCTTATATCTCCCAGCAAGTGATTAAAGGCCTCTTTCAGGTTTGCTTATTGCTTTAATTGCCTACCCCTGGCCGTTGAGCTCCTGGCACAGACACACAGTACTAGCTTCAAATTCCTGGTAAGGCCTCCGACAAGAGCCATTCCAACTCTGGTATTTCTAAGAGAAAATGAATGCGTTCGTTTTCCCAACCTTCTTAATTTAGCATTGCTGAGGCAGACGCTCTATAAAGCTTCCACCACAACACGGAGCAATACACTTTTCACTTCGAATCCACGATACCTCTAAGTCAAAGCACAACAGGGCCTTACTCCCTTCAGGCTCGTATAACAAAAATACTAAAAACAACAGGAACTTATTTCTCACAGTTTTGGAGGATGAGAAGTCCGAACTTGGGGTGCCAGCACCGTAGAGTTGCGGGGAGAGGCCTCTTCCGCCCGGGTTTCAGAGAGCCTGCTTCCAGAGTCTTCACAAACCAGACACGGGAAGCAAGGCCTCGCGGCCTCTTAAAAAGGCCTTGGCGCAATTCAATGAGGGCTCAAGCCTCGTGCAGTAATACAATCCTAGTGACCTGCCAAAGATCCCGCCTCCTAATACCATCACTTTTGGGGGTGGGGTTTTGA
>NW_023185929.1:0-2639 GCF_002007445.2 Ailuropoda melanoleuca | reverse complement strand
GTGGGAGAGGAAGAAGCAGGCTCCTAGTGGAGGAACCTGATGTGGGGCTCGATCCCATAACGCTGGGATCACACCCTGAGCTGAAGGCAGACGCCCAACGACTGAGCCACCCAGGCGCCCCCATGATCTTTCTTATACTAACTGTGTAGTTTAAAAATTTTGTGTGTTTTGGTGTTCTCGTGAAAAGTATGTATTTAAAATTCATGATTAGTTCAAATGATAAGACCTGGTGTTTCAAAGGAGCTTCCGGACACAGTATATGAAGTTGTACCTACTTACATATACCGTGGGGTGATTTACTAGACACAGGCCATTCTGGTCAGTTAAATCATAAGCGTCTTTACTAGAACTTCTCATTCATTTCTTCATTGAACTCAGATAAGCCGCGTGTACTAGGCACGGGCACCACTGTAGGCTGTCAGGTGCAGGGGTACAAAGAAAGCACGTGTTGGGGTGCTGTTCTTGAAGCACTTACCTTCCAGTGGGGGGAGAGAGAAAAGGCACAAATAAGAAACTGGAGAACCAGATGGTATGAAGTCATGGACACTCATGGACTGGTGGGTACAGATTTCAGTCCTACTTTTCTTTTCTTTCTTTCTCTTTTAAAGATTTTATTTATTTATTTGAGATAGAGAGCCTGAGGGAGCATGAGCACTGGGGAGGGACAGAGAGAGAAGCAGACTCCCTGCTGAGCAGGGAGCCCAAGGTGGGGCTTGATCCCAAGATGGTGAGATCCTGACCTGAGCTGAAGGCAGACATTTAACCAACTGAGCCACCCAGACTCCCCACAGTCCTATTTTCTTCTCAGACATCTACCTCATCTGGGAAAGGGAATTAGAATATGTGACTTGCCTCTTGTACAGGGTAATAAAATTAAACTCACAACTTTCAGCAAGGGTCCAGGCAAGCGAGCTCTGCGCGTGGGTGGTGATCTCAGGAGCTGTCCTCAGGAGTTCTGACCCACAGAACCCTGTGTCACTGCCGGAGACTGCCGTGTGGCAGGTCACATCCCAGCACACGCGTCAACTGCTTTAAAGAATCCCGATGGGAGTCTTCAAAAGAATTTTTAAAGTATAAAATTAAATCATAAACATTTTTTAAATAGAAAGGGAAGAAAAATAAGAAGATGAAATCCCTGCACGCTGCTTTTACAACCTGTTTCCCTCCCCAGAGGTAATTACTACCAACTGTTGGTTTTGCATTTTTCTCTATATATTCTACATAGTTGTATAAATAACTTCCTTTTTTTCCCCAGAAATTGGGTCAGAAAATACAGTAATCTGCAACTTTATTTTTTTGCTTATTGGTTTTCTTCAAAAGGTAAATAATTCATATATATATAAAGTATATAATGTATATCATAGAATATGTAAATAATGTAATAAATATATTTCATATATATCCATTATGAAGTACATAAATATTCTAAAATATACAGATGAAAATCCTTCTTACATCTTTCTTCCCTTCAACTGCACTGCCCAGGAAACCAATGTTATAATAATATAATATACTATCTTCTATAAGATATTGTCATGATTGAATTGTTGCTATTGTTAATTGTTACGAGCTGCATTGTGTTCCCAGAAACACTGATGAGTGAGGTCAGTGTGTAAGAACTTCTTACACACCATGTATAGACAGGTGAGGTTCCACAAAGAGTTCTTCATAAAAAGGACTTTTTATTGACAGAACTGTTTTCCTCCGGGCTACCCTCTAGGAATGTTGTGGAAAAAGAGGAAGTAAAGCTCTGTCAAATAACTTCTCCATAGCTTTCTGTAGCACAGAGGTATTTCAAGAGATATTTGTAGCAATGAGGAAAAGGGAAATGATACAGATGTCAGCACTGATTTTAACTTTTTGCTTTACTTCTTGTCGTTTGTATTAGTCTTCACGTAGATTAGTGCCAGGCTGAGTCAGCGGTGTTCAGGATAAGAGGACTTTAATTTGTTAATATTGTGTTCTATAACGTGTTACTTTAGTGTTCTATGAACTCTGGAGTTGTTGATGTCACAGTGTCAGAAAACACTTAGAAATCCCATTACAATACATTTCACATTATCCTTCGGGATTTCTGAACTTTCAGATGTCTAAGCTTTAAAGTGCCTACTGGGGCTATCTATAGGTAAAAACTCAGTGCCCCCTATTAGTCAATGCTCTTCCAAGAAACAGAATCAATAGGATGTTTGTACAGATACAAACAGAGAGTGAGAGAGAGATTGACTGATTTTAAGGAATTGGCGTACATGATTGTAAAGTGTGATGAGTCCAAAATCTGCAGGATGGGCTGGAAGACTGGAGACCCAGGGGAGAATTTGATACTGTAATTCCAGTCCAAAGACAGGTAGCAGAATTCTCTCTTCCTTGGGGGAGAGGTCAGTCTTTCCTCTAATAAGGCATTCAGCTGATTGAATGGAGCCCACCCACATCATAGAGGGTAATCTGCTTTACTCAAAGTCTGATTTAAATGTTAATGTCATCTAGGGACTACCGGTGGCTCTATCTGCTAAGCATCCAGGCCTTGATCTCAGGGTAACTTGTGAGAAAACTTTAAATGTGACTATTGACGTTAGTGTACAAAATTAGTCAAATTGCCAAATTTGAGGAAAAATTCCCTATAAAACTGCCCTGACTTCTGA
>NW_023185928.1:0-604 GCF_002007445.2 Ailuropoda melanoleuca | reverse complement strand
AGGGGAAGTTTCTCATAAAAAGCTCATAAAAGTAGAAAAATGGTAGAATTAGAATAGCACCATTTTGTAGCCCTAATGATTTAATGACTCTAACATCATCAAAGAATGAAGGAAATCAAGCAAAAAAAACTATATATAACATTTATTTGTATGCAATTATTCATTTCTTCTCCAAGCTTNTTATTCATTCCTTCTCCAAGCTCGCTGTGATTTCCTGGCATGCCACACTGACTTTGAACTTGGCCATGAGACTGACTTTGAATAATGGAATGTGAGCAAACCTGACATATGCTATCTCCAAACAGAAGCAGCAGCATCTGCATGGTCTGGCTCCGCCCTTCTCGAGCTTCTGTCCTTAACCATGGAAACAGTGAGCATCAGCTAGCAGCTACTTCCTCACCCCGAATGCCAAAGTGAGAAGACATGTCAGGAAAACCTGGACTCATCCACAGCCTGCAGGAGAGAAGAGCTGACCTGCAAACCTAGGGAGCAAGAGACAGTGTTTGTTAGTATTAATATTAATAGCTTTAGTCGTAGTAAGCCACTGAGATTTGAGAAGTTTGCTACAGAAGTAGTTTTGCCAAAAATATCAAACATGACTTGG
>NW_023185927.1:1045-1372 GCF_002007445.2 Ailuropoda melanoleuca | reverse complement strand
TGATTTTCTTCACATTTAACTTGCTTTGTGATAAGGCCCCCTCGTATGTAAAGTCAAAGTTTCTTTCCACTGAATTCCCTTAACTTTGTTGTTTATTTATTTATTTACCTGCTACTAAAATATTGCTTAATCAATCGATGTATATGGAAAAGCTATCTTAGATCACAAATATAACTTTTTTAAAATGCTGGAAAACAATGTAGGATGACTCTCAGCCCTAGATCTAATTTCTAACCTTCTAAGAAGTGCAGCCTGTTCCTTTGCAAGCAGCCAGTTGATCAGAAGGAAATAGAAAGAGTGAAGACGAATACCAGCAAGAGAGAAATA
>NW_023185927.1:0-965 GCF_002007445.2 Ailuropoda melanoleuca | reverse complement strand
GGCCAAGAATTATTCCCTCATGATTTCTGCCCCCACAACAACTTCCTTTCTTATATTTATTATCTTTGTGTTGTGAGGAGGATGATTTTCTTCACATTTAACTTGCTTTGTGATAAGGCCCCCTCGTATGTAAAGTCAAAGTTTCTTTCCACTGAATTCCCTTAACTTTGTTGTTTATTTATTTATTTACCTGCTACTAAAATATTGCTTAATCAATCGATGTATATGGAAAAGCTGTCTTAGATCACAAATATAACTTTTTTAAAATGCTGGAAAACAATGTAGGATGACTCTCAGCCCTAGATCTAATTTCTAACCTTCTAAGAAGTGCAGCCTGTTCCTTTGCAAGCAGCCAGTTGATCAGAAGGAAATAGAAAGAGTGAAGACGAATACCAGCAAGAGAGAAATATCTAATGCAAAAATTAGTTTTTTTCTATTCCTTTTCTATTTGAAGGCTGCATCACTTTTTTCCCAAAAAGCAAAGCACTCAAAATAATTAGTTAATTAAACCCAAAGTCTTAATCATATAACATAGAATCATAGAATTGCAAGGGACCCTAGAGGCCATCTACAGTAGTCCAATCTCCATTCAGACATCTTTAGAAATTTGTCAATTGATAAATTGTAAATGGATTAATTGATATTTACAAAATAAGTCCTTTATATGTGTCTTGGTGGAGATCTTGTACTGTGGAATGGTTAAATCCCACAAAAAGATTCTCATATATTCCTTGAAGAAAATCATGAAGCCTGGGGAAGCTATGGGCCATTCTGATATTGCTGAATATCAGCCCTGAGCATCCTTCAGCATTGGCTGTACTGCATTGGGTTTCTTGTAAATTGTGCGTCAGAAATATCTGGAGGCCCATAGGTTCCCCAGTCCTGATACAGCCCCAGTGTGAAATGGATAAACGTAATTCATACAGTCATGGTAGTCAATGAGGAGAGCAACAGAGATCTCTTGG
>NW_023185926.1:0-762 GCF_002007445.2 Ailuropoda melanoleuca | reverse complement strand
TAATTAAAAATAACACTTAATCAAATATATGATTTATAAGTTTGAAGTTTATCATCTACTTTCATACATAAGGATGGCTGCCTATCCTGGAAATGAGTTCTGATAAATCAGCTCAGTGGTGTGCTGGAGCCAATGTGCATTTTCCTTTGAAAGAGATTTTTGTCCTAACTCCATGTTCAGTAACAACACATTGGTCACATGAACTTGCCCATGGTGGGATATCAACACTACGAAACAACAAATATTTTAACTCAGAATTTTACTTGTCTATTTTTTCCTCCAGAGAGTCTGACNAGAGTCTGACGATACAACATTTACCCTCAGGCTCCTAATATCTCCTTTAGTTGAAAAACGACCTCACTTCTTTGAGAAAGTTCAGGACACTGAGTCATTTCTCTCAAAAATATTGGTGATTTGAAGTGTAGAGAAAGTAATCCAACTACTGGAGATGTGACTAATGAACCTTGTATATGTGGGTGCCATTAATCTCCTCCAAACAAAACAAACTAATAGTGAATCAAAAAGACAAAAGCTATCAGCACTATAGTTCCAGGTTTTATACTCCCTGAGGGAGAAAGCTAAGTTTTCCCAACCACATTTAGAGACACTAAGAATACTACTTCTCAGAGAAGAAAACTATACTGGAAGTGAGAACAGTACTGAAGTAGTGACTTTAGAAAGAGCAGAGACGAGGTTGGACTACATCTAAGACCTGTTTAAAAAGTGTAATACTTTGGCGTGGGTCTTCATTTTGCCTAAATC